>NC_134490.1:84364840-84542340 GCF_040206685.1 Ascaphus truei
CGTTGAACAAATCATACCGAGTGTTTATACGTTTATAACCTATGGAGTGCCTGCTCTCTACGCTACCTACTGCACCGACACACTTTATTCGAGCAAATACCCGGTATGTACCTGGCAGATACCTGGAATGCGCCGCTCCTCACCTCTGACAAGCCCCGTTGCGTTTGCCTTCCCAGCCTGGGTTCATGCCTGGCTGACGGGCGGCTGATCTGTTAAATGATAATGATTAGGATTTAATAGGCTGCAATGCTTCGCGTGTCTACCAGATGGCATAAATTCATGAATTGTAATGCAGTATATATATATATACTGTGCAGTATTGCAGCCAGCGGGAATAAAATGCTTCTAACCCTGCCTGGAAAATAACCCAATGCACTCGGGCAGAAAACAGTCACAAACCTCAATACACCCGGGTATACCCGAATTCGTGGGACTAGCCGAGCTCGAATAAAGTGTGTCGCCAGTGTACATTCAATGACTTTACTGCATTAAGTCCTGCAGCTACCCTCTACTTCCAGCTGTTCCAGCAGCCCGGTGTGTGTGTGTGTGTGTGTGTGTTGTCGCCATACTATTTAAATAGCTCTACTATTTGTACATGAGCCACATGGACATGTAATCTTGGACAAGTTACTGTACAAGAAGACATCATTCAGAATGGGATTGACAATGGACGTTACCATGCATGACGATAATCCCTTTATCTTCTCCAAACAGAACATCACGTGGGACTGAAATTATCTCCACAAATTTAACATACATAATAACTGGCTTGCTCACCCTCCATTTATGATAAGTAGTAAAGTCAATATTATATTCACTAGAGGATAGAATGTGCTAATATAGTTTTAGTATTCTTTTTATGATAGAGGTCTGCAAATACTTTAGAGGCCTAAAAAAAGCAGACGGGGAAGGCATTTTCCTTGAGGGTGGCAGACTTAGGGGAAATAAAGAGAAAGTACTTTGTTTTTACACAAATGAATAGATATACAGTGTGTCGGGGCCTTTTAGCAGAATCATTGCAGGCAAACATTCAAGACACAAGGGAAGACTCTGGGCCAGACTCGCTAGACTCTGTTAAGCCATTTAACATTACGTTAACCTCAATTAATATTATCTTAATGGTAAAGCTGAACACACTAAAGATACTGTAGAAATGCAATGTTAACTCATGTTAAACACAGTATAAACAGTGGATGTTAGGAAAAATTAGATGCAACTTGTGTGCAAAATGAGTGTCTAGCACAGGACTGGCCAAGTCCAGTCCTCAAGGGCTTACCAACAGGTCAGGTTTTAAGGGTATCTCTGCTGAGGCTGAGCTGAGCCACTAATGGCTGAGCCACAGGTGGCTGAGCCACTAATGCAGAAGCACGGTGTAGACGGACGTTCCCAGAGGTACACAATTGGAGACTTTTATAAGGTGAAATTATAATAAGGCTTTATTGTGCCTTTTCCTTTTCATCAGGAAATTATCCAAACACAGGGGGGGGGGGGGGGAACAAAGCTTTTATTCACTTGGGAGTATCTCTAGTGAAAATACCATGCAATTAATTCACAACTCCCTAAATCAAGCATGTCTCGCAGCCCCAAAAACATATAGCATGAAATAAGCAGATATAAGCAGTCTCTTAATAATGAAAGTCTTATTTGTTAGCTGTTGTAGAGTAAGCTTCACTGCTCTCCTGGAACCGTACCCGTGCGTGCACAGAAAATATCAGCATCCAGGTTTAGAAGTCTTATTTGGTGTCTTGCAATCAGCTATGCTGTGCAGAGCTCAAGACCGGTCAGCTCCAGAGATATGTGTTCTCTTGGTCAGTCTCTCCTGGGAGACTCAAGAACACTGCTCTGTCTCCAAAGTTCAGCTCTCAGTCAGAGCTAAGGAGTCACTTCCTGTCTCAACAGAAAAGGCTTTTGTAAGCAATCTAAATCAGGCAGGTGGTGTTTATTAATTGACTACCAGCAGTTAACCACCACACTGCTAGATTAAAGGCACATTACTTGAACAGGGATTACTCCCCTGTTACACAGGGATATCCTTAAAACCTGACCCGTTGGTGGGCCTTGAGGACTGGACTTGGCCACCCCTGCTCTAGCATAAGAATCCCCAAAACTCTGTTAATTAAAAGTGACCGCCCCAAAAAAAAGAACATTGATATTTAGGCCATAGCTAAACTTGGGGCTACTCCCATTGAGACACTAAAATAGGAAAAAACAGCAGGCGAAGCGTTACTCTAGGCCCTAGAGTCTAGGGGCCGGGATGGCAGTTACCCAGGTTTAGGTATGACCCGAGAGTAACTCCAAGACCTAAATAACATGACGTTATTTGAATCCACAGTAACGTAGCATTATCCTGAAGGAAGCTTATAGAACACCGCTCCAGTGTATAGTGCTGCAATGAATAAGGTAACTAATCACATTCACAAGTCAAATAATCTGGATGGAAGAAAATTCATCAAACAGGAATCTGCAATATAAGTGAGTCCTGGTATACACAGGTAAGCGCTCAACAGTGAGAAGCATGTATAAGGTCCTGGTACTGCACCGACACACTTTATTCGAGCAAATACCCGGTATGTACCTGGCAGATACCTGGAATGCGCCGCTCCTCACCTCTGACAAGCCCCGTTGCATTTGCCTTCCCAGCCTGGGTTCATGCCTGGCTGATGGGCGGCTGATCTGTTAAATGATAATGATTAGGATTTAATAGGCTGCAATGCTTCGCGTGTCTACCAGATGGCATAAATTCATGAATTGTAATGCAGTATATATATATATACTGTGCAGTATTGCAGCCAGCTGGAATAAAATGCTTCAATCCCTGCCTGGAAAATAACTCAATGCACTCGGGCAGAAAACAGTCACAAACCTCAATACACCCGGGTATACCCGAATTCGTGGGACTAGCCGAGCTCGAATAAAGTGTGTCGCCAGTGTAGGTGCTGTAGATGGGAGGTGTAAGAAATCCCACTAAGTAACCTCTGATTGGGACTGCGTCTCAACGCTACCATATGCCCTGTGTATGAGTCCCAGTATCAACCAAAGTAAGGTGTAACTCGCATGCAGTGACCTGATGTTCCTCCGTTGGCGTGCATCCCATGGAATCTGTAGATATGTTGTCCCAGAGGGGAAGGAGAAGCGGAGCACAGCCGTGCGGACGAGGGGTAAATCCAGGATAACAGCAGGTCTGATAAAAAAAACTTCTTTATTTGGTAAACGACAACATGGTGCAGAAAAAGGTTCCTCTTACGCGTTTCACGCCACGATTTGGCGCTTCGTCTGAAACGCGTAAGAGGGACCTTTTTCTGCACCATGTTGTCGTTTACCAAATAAAGAAGTTTTTTATCAGACCTGCTGTTATCCTGGATTTACCCCTCGTCTGCACGGCTGTGCTCCGCTTCTCCTTCCCCTATGGGACTACATATCTATTATCCTGAAGTAAGGTAATGTTAAGCCTTTGCCAATGACCTGTAGTACAGCAGGTCGTTTTGCATATCATTTGTTTTGTGAGTACGCAGTTAACCCAAGCGCAAAAAACGGCCGTTTTCAATTTGGGTGACATCCCCCGATTTGCTCTGATTCATTGGAGTTTAGCGAGTCTGGGCCAGTTGGTAGAAAGAACCTGATAAAAGTCTTTGTGGCAAATAGACAACCTGGGCAGGCAAACTGTTCCTGATAGATTATCTTATTCCAGGGGTGCGCAAACTGGGGGCACAGGCGGTTGCAGAGGTCCCGCGCTCTTCCTCAAGGCATTCAAATGAAATGCCAGGGGGGGGGTCACGTGAGGTCTCTGCAACACTATGCTTACCAAGGTTCAGGCGCTCTGTGACGCGTCGCCATGGCAACGCAGCGCCAAATGACGCCGTGGGTCACATGACATGGCCCCGCACCGTCATTTGACGCAGGCCTAAGGTAGGGAGGGGGGGGCGAGCATCCAGGCAGAGAAGACATTTGCGCTTCCTGCCTTATTCTATGAGGGAGATTCATCAAAAGGAGCAATTCCTGTACTTTATTTATTATTGTTTAGCAGGATTGGGGTTTAGGTCCGGAGACCCACTGCTTCAATCCCTTCAGCTCCCAGAACCCACTGCTTCAATCATTTCAGCTCCCAGAACCCACTGCTTCAATCATTTCAGCTCCCAGAACCCACTGCTTCAATCATTTCAGCTCCCAGAACCCACTGCTTCAATCATTTCAGCTGCCAGAACCCACTGCTTCAATCATTTCAGCTCCCGGAACCCACTGCTTCAATCATTTCAGCTCCCGGAACCCACTGCTTCAATCATTTCAGCTCCCGGAACCCACTGCTTCAATCATTTCAGCTCCCGGAACCCACTGCTTCAATCATTTCAGCTCCCAGAACCCACTGCTTCAATCATTTCAGCTCCCAGAACCCACTGCTTCAATCATTTCAGCTGCCAGAACCCACTGCTTCAATCATTTCAGCTCCCGGAACCCACTGCTTCAATCATTTCAGCTCCCAGAACCCACTGCTTCAATCATTTCAGCTCCCGGAACCCACTGCTTCAATCATTTCAGCTCCCAGAACCCACTGCTTCAATCATTTCAGCTCCCAGAACCCACTGCTTCAATCATTTCAGCTCCCAGAACCCACTGCTTCAATCATTTCAGCTCCCGGAACCCACTGCTTCAATCATTTCAGCTCCCGGAACCCACTGCTTCAATCATTTCAGCTCCCGGAACCCACTGCTTCAATCATTTCAGCTCCCGGAACCCACTGCTTCAATCATTTCAGCTCCCGGAACCCACTGCTTCAATCATTTCAGCTCCCAGAACCCACTGCTTCAATCATTTCAGCTCCCGGAACCCACTGCTTCAATCATTTCAGCTCCCAGAACCCACTGCTTCAATCATTTCAGCTCCCAGAACCCACTGCTTCAATCATTTCAGCTCCCGGAACCCACTGCTTCAATCATTTCAGCTCCCATAACCCACTGCTTCAATCATTTCAGCTCCAAGAACCCACTGCTTCAATCATTTCAGCTCCCGGAACCCCCTACTTCAATCATTTCAGCTCCCAGAACCCACTGCTACCCGATGCAGACTTCCAAAGGGTGCGCCGGCCCCTCTGCAAAGTTTAAAGCCACCGGTCACGTGGGCCAATAAGAAACCGTCACAGCTTCTGATTGGCCTGCAGGATCTTTGAAAAGTGGCTATTACGTGATCCCTGCTAGCCGAGCTGAAGCAGCAACCGGGAACCACTACAGAGGTATGCATGCCTGGAAGCAGGGGGTCCGCAGAACTGAAACTAACGGGGTTCCGCTCCAGAGACCCCCTGCTTCAATCCTAGGTTAAAAAAAAAAAACACCTGCTTTGATTGCCTCCATAAAGCGTGACCGCAGTGATTCAGCGGCGCACGTTAGTTGCCATTCTGTGATAGTGAAGACGTAATCGGAGTATAATTATCTCCCCGCCATGTCTCTCTCGGAAGCCCTTTGTTATATTTTGCGGGCTGGTAAAGGCACCAAAGCAGTTTAGTGAATATACAGCAGTAGGATTTTTCAGATGTAGCAGCTCTGTGAAAATGTTGTGGTTATGTGACGTCCTCCAGCATGGGTATTACATGAAGATGACCTGGCTAGTCCTAGTAGCTGTGCTGGTTTTAGAGAAGTGTAAGTTAATGGCAGGTTCTGACTTGTGTTCTCTCAAAACCTTGCATACCACCACAGCTATGAAAAACACTTGCGTTTGTCCATGGAAAGGTATCACTACCTAGAACGTCCAATTAATGTGTGTATTTTCTTTTCTTGGCAAACCTAGTGAAGCCTAGTGCCATATTTACAAAGCTGTGCCAAGCTTTAAGGCAGGGGCGCGCAAACTTTTTTTGCGGTGCCCCCCCTGCCTTACCTCTGAAAAATAACCATATTGTTAGTGGTATAGTGTATATTAAAACATTTGCAAACAAAAATTTTAACATAAGATTGAAGCTGGGTGTCCGGAGCGTTACCCCATTAATTTCCGCCCGCAACCCCCTTCAGAGGTAAGTATCTCTAGAAGCAAGGGGGGGGGGGTACCGGAGCTGAAATTAATGGGGTACAGCTCCAGGCACCCTGCTTCAATCCTATGTTAAAAAAAATTGCAAATATACATACAGAGGCGACCAACTTTATTCTAACTCGGCTAGCTCCGCGAATTTCAGATTATCTCCGGAGCTGAACCGCTTTGGTTTTAGGTCCGGGGACCCCCTGCTTCCCGAGATACAGGCCCCTTTATGGGGTGCCGGTATCCCTCTGCTTTGTTTACATTCCGCGGTCACGTGATCGGAACATTTAAATGCCTGTATCTCGGGGAGCAGGGGGTCCCCGGACCTAAAACCACAGCGGTTCAGCTCCGAAGACCCCCTGCACATCTACACTATTAATAAAAATGTATTTTAAATTTATTTATTTATATTCATGTATTTATTTATTTATTTAGATTTATTTATTTATTTTTTGGGCGGCTGCTGTGTGTGAATTTTTTTTATTGTGGGTAGCGGGGGTGGGTGAAGGGGGTATTAGCCCCAACGATGGTTGTTTAGGGCTTGCGGGGGGGGGGTAGCGGGGGGGGTTAACCCTTTCATGACCATAGCGGTATTAACTGCTACGGTCGTGAAGGGGTTAAGTGCACCCGCAACCCCCCCGCAAGTCCTAAACTCACACCAAGGGCCAAATACCCCCTTCACCCACCCCCGCTACCCACAATAAAGCGGGCACGGTGGGTTAACCCCTTCATTGCCTTAGCGGCTATCAGCTATGGTAATGAAGCAGCATTTCTGTATTTTAATAATATTGTGCAGGAGCTTTGATTTGTGGCTCAGGGAACCCCCTGCTCACTGTACAATATTATTAAAAATACAGTCATGCTGCTTCGTTACCGTAGCACATAGCCGCAAAGGTAAGGAATGAGTGTTTATTTATATATGTGTTTAATTCATACTGTAGATGTGCAGGGGGTCTCCGGAGCTGAACCACTGTGGTTTTAGGTCCGGGGACCCCCTGCTTCCCGAGATACAGGCCCCTTTAGGGGGTGCCGGTATCCCTCTGCTTAGTTTACATGCCGCGGTCACGTGATCGGGACCTTTAAATGCAGAGGGATACTGACACCTCATAAAGGGGGCTGTATCTCGGGAAGCAGGGGGTCCCCAGACCTGAAGCCAACGTGGTTCAGCTCCGGAGACCCCCTGCACATCTACACTACGAATAAAAATGTATTTTAAATCATTTTTAATGTGCCGATGTTTGCGCAGAGAGAGCAGCGGATCTCTCTCTGCTGCAAACACATCTCGCCCCCGCCGGCCTATAGTATCATTGATGTGCATATACAGTACGTGTACAGTACTGTATGTTAGGGGTTATAGGGGTTGTTGTTATACAGTATATATATATATATATACTGCATTACAATTCATGAATTTATGCCATCTGGCGGACACGCGAAGCATTGCAGCCTATTAAATCCTGAACCATTATCAATTAACACATCAACCGCGCGTTCCCTGGCTGGGAACGCGGCATGCTCCAGGTGAACAGCGTCGCATTCCAGGAACAAGCCAAGGACAAACCGGTGATTTGTTAGAATAAAGTCTGTCGCAACAGTATATATACAGTGTTTGACAAATCACCCAAAAATCTACTCGCCACCTAGTCCCGCCCCCAACCCCGCCCCTAGTCCCGCCCCCAACCCCGCTTTAAAATAAAATATATAAATAAAATACATTTAATAAATTCCTAGTCAGAACAACAATCGTTTTTGACAAATGTATTTATTGTTCTACATTATACTACAATGTGTGTGTGTGTGTGTGTGTGTGTGTGTGTGTGTGTGTGTGTGTGTGTGTGTGTGTGTGTGTGTGTGTGTGTGTGTGTGTGTGTGTGTGTGTGTGTGTGTGTGTGTGTGTGTGTGTGTGTATGTCGGATCTAGAAATAAAAGCCACAGGTGATTGACTAGTTTCCTGAACCCCTTAACCAATGTCTGGACGTCCCCGCTTCACACTATCTAAAGCAGCAATCCCGCCTGGGATCTTACCTGATCCGCAATCCCTCAATGTCCAGGTACCCTCATTCCCGCAATGTTATACATTGGAGGGGAGGTGTTCCCTACCTGTCTTCTGGGTTAGGGGGGATTCCGATGTCTTCCATGTGAAGCTTGAGTCAGATCTGGAAGAAAGCAGTATAGGTTATTTCGGTGTAGTATAGGGCAGTTAAGATATATAGGGTAAATAAGAGATCCAGATCCAGAGTGTGAGAGAGTGTGGGGGGAGAGAGAGAGAGTGTGTGGGGGAGAGAGAGAGAGAGTGTGGGGGAGAGAGAGAGTGTGGGGGAGAGAGAGAGAGAGTGTGGGGGAGAGAGAGAGTGGGGGAGAGAGAGTGTGGGGGAGAGACAGAGAGTGTGGGGGAGAGAGAGAGAGTGTGTGGGGGAGAGAGAGAGAGTGTGGGGGAGAGAGAGAGAGTTGGGGGGGAGAGATAGAGGGGGGGAAGAGAAAGTGGGGGGGGGGGAGAGAGTGGGAGAGAGTGGGAGAGAGACAGATAGAGACAGGTAGAGAGAGAGAGAGACAGAGAGAGAGAGACAGAGAGAGAGAGACAGATAGAGAGAGACAGATAGAGAGAGACAGATAGACAGATAGACAGAGACAGATAGAGAGAGACAGAGATACAGATATATAGAGAGAGAGAGACACACACACACACACACACAGAAAAAGAGAGACACAGAAAAAGAGAGACACACACAGAAAAAGAGAGACACAGAAAAAGAGAGACACAGAAAAAGAGAGACACACAGAGAAAGAGAGACACACAGAGAAAGAGACACACAGAAAGAGACACACAGAGAAAGAGAGACACACAGAGAAAAAGAGACACACAGAGAAAGAGAGACACACAGAGAAAGAGAGACACACAGAGAGACAGAGAGAGAGAACACACAGAGAGAATGAGACAGACAGAGAGAGTGCAAGGGCGAGAGGGCGAGAGGGAGAGGGAGACACAGGGAGAGGGAGAGGGCGACACAGGGAGAGGGAGACACACTCACAGACACTCACACACGCAGAGACACACTCATGCAGAGACACACTCACGCAGAGACACACTCACGCAGAGACACACTCACTCAGACACACTCACTCAGTGTCTCAGAGACACACTCACATGTCTCACTCATGTGTCTCACTCAGAGACACACTCATGTGTCTCACTCAGAGACACACTCACATGTCTCACTCAGAGACACACTCACTCAGAGACACACTCACTCAGAAACACACTCACTCAGAGACACACACACTCAGTGTCTCTCAGAGACACACCCACTAAGAGACACACCCACTCAGACACATTCACTCAGACACACTCACTCACAGACACACTCACTCACAGACACACAGACACACACTCAGACACACACACTCACAAACACACACAGTCACTCAGTCTGTCACTCACACACACACTCACCGGGTCGCACGTGGCAGCAGTGGGGTCTCCGCACGGCAGTGGGCCCTCCACATGGCAGGAGGGCCTCTGCAAGGCAGGGGGGGATCACACATCGCAGCGGGGGCTCCGCAAGGCAGCAGGGAACTCCGCACGGCAGGAGGGTGATCCCCCCTCCTAGAAGTGGCCGACGCCGCAGCACGCCGCCCCTTCAGAGACGCCATCCCTTCAGAGGCGGACACCCCCGGGCAGCTAGCGGGGATCGGGGGCAGGAGATTAGGGGGAGAACAGGGGCAGGACGCGGCCTAGCGCAGGAGTTGTGCACGTATCAAGTGGGAGCGGTGGGGGCTGGGTTGCGCACGGGGCTTGTTTTGGGCTTCCCCCTCCATCCCACGTGGGGAGCGGAGGGGGGCTGGGTTGCTTGGGGGAACAAGCAGCGCCGAGGGCAGGACACCCGGGACCACGGGAATCGCCGCCATTTTTTTCAACTTTTTTTTTAAATGTAATTAACTGCGCCCGGCCTGGCCCCCCCTGACTCATGGGAGGAGATCAGGGGCAGGAGATCAGGAGGGGGAGGAGATCAGGGGAAGGGGCTCTTCCCCGCGGCCCTCTTCCCCGCGTTAACCCAATCAGGGAGGGGGATTATTTATTTATTTAAAAAAAAAATTGTCACGAGCAGAGGAATTCATAGAGCTGCAGCACGGCTCGCCAGCGGCCTAAATCCACTCGCCACGGGCGAGTGGTTATCATTATTTGTCGAACACTGTGTATATATATATATATATATATATATAAGCAATACGATACCCTTGCACTGCACCACCTTGACAAAGGTCCCATTCGTGAACCGAAACGTTGGTTTTATGTTTATTTTTTCAATACACTTGTTTGTTCAACTCTGGAGTGCTGCCTGCTGATTTCGTTTCCAAACGGTATCGTATTGCTTATTCTTCATTATAGGATCTGCACCCACATCAGTGACTATTATTACGGAGTGCTTTTTGTTCTTTTTCTATGATATATATATATATATACACACACATACACACACACACACACAATCCAGAGATAGGGCAATCACTTGGTAGTTGGATCTTTCCAGGCCCACTACGTCTGCTAAAGCTGTAAAAATGTTACGACAAAAAATGTAGTTATCAAATTAGTTTATTCAGTGTACACAGGAGAAAGCTTCTATAGAAAGTCTCTCTAAGAGTTAATATGGTATGACATATATTTATACCCTAAAAACTAAAACATACGCCCCTTTGAGGTCGCTTGTGCGTCTTAAAAATAACGTAATTGTATAATAAAGAAACAAAATGAATATATGTAAATCAGCAAAAAATATTACATCAGCTTTAGTAACCTTTCCTCCACATTAATTATTGATACTTTGTTTCAGGGTTATAATGTGAGAAACTGTGCTTATCTCAGACTCTAGCTAATTCTACCAAGGTTTCTCATTATTGCCTGGACGTTTCTCTACCTCCCCACACTTCCACATACTCCTCATCATTTGCAGCTGGTAAAGGATACAAAGAATCTACTGAGAGTCCAACAACCCCTGCTTCTCACGTTCACACAGACAAGTTTCACAGAAATCAGCACATAACACATGGAAGACAGACACAGACTGATTGACATAGAAAACTTATAGCAAACAGGACAAAATGGCCGACAAGAATAGTCTGCAAAAATGGCTGCTGAGATTTGAGTGCTGTTTACGTTTAGACCCCCTTAATGTAAAATTCCTCAACAGTCTTACGTCAGTGTCAGGGAAGCTGGACATTGATGAGGAAAAACAAGACAGACACTCCAATGCAAAAAAAGGTGAATATTTATTCTCAACGTTTCCGCTCTCAACAGAACCTTTATCAAGAACAGCAACATAGTAACACAAGTGAACCAAAATATACCCTACCATACACCCAGTGATTCCCCCCCCCCCAAAATAAAATTATATATATATATATTTATAGTATTAAAAGTGTCATTAGCGTTAAATGAAAACATCTTTTTTTATAAACAAGTGTGACTACAAAAAGCAGAAAATTCTGAAGGTAATTTCTATAAAACTAATTTATGTAAACCAGTTCAAATTATGTAAACAAACTATTCATGTTTTGTGACTTAAATATACCACTATGTATATCGCTGGTGTTTATTAAAAAAAAAATGTGGTTGTAAAATGGGGGGGGGAAAAAAGTGTCCTGCGGTTGCAAATGAACTTTTCTAATAAAATATGTTTGTACCTGTTTGTCGGATTATATTCTTCAGTATATTATACTTGTAGGCCCCTTTTCCCCCTTGTCTAGGGTGACCACGTGTGATGCTATTACCTGAGTGGCAAACAGGAGGCCTGATCCTCCACCACAGGGAGCCTGGGGTGTGTGTAATGAATATACTAACAGCGCCTCCCCCTGGGAAGGATCCTCACACAGTGGGATAGCCCCTCCCAAGACAATATAGTCAGTAATTGCACACAAGGGTATATGTAACAGTATTTAATGAACAGTACAGTAACTTATAACAACAACTATGCAACATAACATAACACCACATCACAGTATAATGAGCACCCCACCCAGTACCACCAGTGAGTGTCCCAACTGTACTTCGGGTGCAAGGCACCAATACCCTGCTGTCCCTTTCCCAGTGTCCAGCCCACCCAAAAGTGTAAGGAGTAACGCTCTCCCGTAAACTGTTGGTGCACTTGTTGAGGTACCTGCCGAGTACTCCAGTACTCGGTGCGGCCGACTTAGAAATGAGGATCCATCTGATCGAGCGACGTGGCCCTCAGCGATGGTGTCCACCTCTGCGTTGGGTGGACTCCGGTAGGAGGGTCTCACCTTTAAGAGTCTTTGTTAACACCGCGATGGTCTGGTCCCAGACCACACACTGTGATCCCCACACGGCGTCTTCACTGTCCCTGACACTACAGTAAAATGGGTAAGCGTCCCTATCTAAGGGGCTTTCCCTGCAGCAGTCACCCGCGTCACGTGATTGGTACCCAAGGGGAGTTTCCAGCCTAGTCGGAGTGCCAGTGACACTCAGACCCTCCCTTCCCCTTGTCTGCCCTGTCTCCAACTAAATAACTGACTCCTGACTAACGGACTCCTGACTGACTGACTTCTGACTGATGGACAACTGACTGACGGACAACTGACTGACGGACTCCTGACTGACGGACTCCTGACTGACGGACTCCTGACTGACGGACTCCTGACTCACGGACTCCTGACTCACGGACTCCTGACCGACGGACTCCTGACTGACGGACAACTGACTGACGGACTCCTGACTGACTGACTCCTGACTAACTGCCTCACTCACTGCCTTAACTGTCAGAATCTCTCAGCCCTATTGGTTGCCCGGCATGTGGACTTCAGCCCCTGAGGTTGTTGGAACTTGCAGTTCCCTTGCTGCTATACTCTTATAGAAAGGTAAGGGGACAAACAGGGGACCAGGGGGACTGTGACAGGGTGAATGAACGTCACCAGCCATATACCTGGCAAACCTATGTTTAGGCTTGCAGTGCAGCAGTGACGTGGTTAAGTTTCAGTTGAGAAGGGCTGCTTAATTAGTCTGACCCCAGCTGGATAATTAAGGTGTTTTAAAACCCCCAGGCTGTATACACATGCAAGCTAGCTGGTCAGGAGACAAGACTGAAATACTGAAGAGATTACTGCTATAAGGTCTGTTTTTCAAAGTACATGTGTGATAACTGTCTGTGTCCTGCATGCTGAAGAGAAGCTGCCTTGTTTTCTATGCTGAAGAGAAGCTATTTTGTTTTTGTGTGCTGAAGAGAAGCTATTTTGTTTTTGTGTGCTGTATGGTTTAAAGGCTCAATAAATAAGCCTTATCAAGAGAACCCGTGTGTGTGGTTACATGTACCCTGCAACATATGGTGTCAGAAGTGCCGGGATTTTGAGAGGCCCCTGCAGCTGAAGTGCCACACACACACAAAAATGAGAAAAATGGAAGAATTTTTAAAAGAGTTTCTATGCAAGCAGACCAGACAGCCGGGACTGTTAATGCAGGAGCAGACCAAACAGCAGGGAGAGTTAATGCAGGAGCAGGCCCAACTACTATTGCAGCAGCAAACCCAGCTCCTAACCCAGCAGCAGGCAGCACAGGATGAGCGGATGGCCAAGCTGCTGACCCAATTCCAGGGGTCTGCTAGTCCAGAACTTGCGAACAAACCCCCTGTCCTCCTGAGGAAAATGGCTTCGAACGAGGATCCAGAGGCTTTTTACTGACATTTGAAAGGGTTGCCGAAGCTCAGGGCTGGGCTGCAGATCGCTGGGCAACTGCTTTGGTCCCGCTCCTCATAGGAGAAGCCTAGGCCTCATATCAGGGCCTCCCAGCAGATCAGGCAATGGACTACCAACAAGTAAAAGCCACCATACTGGATCACTTAGGTCTGACCTCAGAGACCTACCGGCAGCAGTTCCGGAACCTGAAGTACACCGCTAAGATGAGACCCCGGGTCCTTGCTCAGCGGTTATTGGACTTGTGTACTCGCTGGATACAACCCGAGGAGTGCACTAAGGAGGCAATTCTTGAACAAGTGGTTTTGGAACAATTCCTACAAATAATAACCCCTTCCGCACGCTCGTGGGTAAAACGCCATGATGCTGAAACCCTAGATTTGGCGGTCCAACTCATTAAGAATTTCCTTGGGGCCGTAGATCAGGCGAGTGCCCTGGACCCGACGGATCCAACTTCACCAGCACTTGCGAATACCCAAAGAGGGAGTTTGGAACAACGGGGAAACTACGGCCCCTCCATACGCAACCGCCAAGTGCCACGAAAGGAGCAGTCCTTCCATCAAGGAAGAATTCAAAACGTCGGGCACCGCCGAGACCCTCATCCCCTTCCTGATGTCGGCTTGTCGCCAAATGAGAGGAACTTCCGAGGACGTCGCCCACAGGACCCACCAGATGCCTGGTCTCCAGTATCCGGTCCAGCGGAGAGCTATCCGCTGCACCCTCCTGTGAGGGAACCCTCTCCATGTACCACCTGCGGAGAACAAGGCCACCGGCATGTGGACTGTCCACAGATGGATTGTTCCTTCAGCAGGACCGTCGTCTCGGCCGTCACTGGAGAAAATTACAAGCCTGGCTACTTCCAGCCCAGGTTGGGGGAAAAAACGTCCAGGCCCTTGTAGATTCGGGCTCTGGGAAAACTCTGGTCTTCCAGGAACTGTTACCGCCTAACGTGTGTTCTTTGACTCCCCATGGAGTATAGAATGTATACACGGCGATGTAAAACGGTATCCGACGGCCAAAATCTGGCTACAGGTAAAAGGTCAGGAGGCCTACCTCGAGAAGTAGGAGTCGCTCCTTGGCTCCCTGCCCCAGTTGTGCTCGACTGGGACTGGCCTTTCTTTTCGGAACCAATGGCTCCAGTCTCTCACGAGGAGCCATATTCTATGGCTCAGGAGATCCCTGGCAAACTGTTCCCCTTCTCGGCAGACCTTTTTCCCAGTAGACACCGGGTTCAAAAGACTCGGAAGCAAAGACGCTCTGACAAACAGGACTGGTTGCAGAAATCTGGGTCTCAAGGTGACCATTCTAGTAGCCAGAAGTCACAAGTGATGGCTGGGGATGGCTAGAGGGAGGGGAATATGGGCCCTGGAGATTTACCAGACCTTTACCTCCCTGATTTTCACCAGAGGCAAAGGGAAGACCCAGTCCTTGCTAGACAGTATGATAAAGTGGTAAAAATTGATGAGCAGATATTGAATGCACAGGGGGTGATAGTATTCCCCCATTTTGAATTATCGAATGATATCCTGTATAGGGTGAATAGGCAGACACAAACAGGGGGGTCACCAGACAGATATTGGTTCCCAAGGCGTTTGTTAAATCTGTGTTCACGCTAGCCCACACTGTCCCTTGGGGTGGTCACCTTGGCAGGGATAAAACATTGGACCATATTTCGTACCGATTCTATTGGCCAGGGATGCATAGTGATATTGCTAAGTTATGTGCGGCATGTCCGGAGTGCCAGCTAACTAGTCAGAAGGGACAAAAACCGCCCCTTTGGTTCCTCTACCCTTGGTGTCAGTCCCTTTGAGAGGATTGGGGTAGACTTGGTAGGACCTCTAGAACCTTCTGCGAAAGGACACAGGTTTATTCTTGTAATAGTTGACTATGCAACAAGATATCCTGAAGCGTTCCTCCTGAGAACAGCAACGGCAAAGCAAGTAGCCAACAAGTCGTTGGAACTGTTCTCACGGGTTGGACTTCCCCAGGTTATGTTGACAGACCAAGGTACAAAATTGTTATGGCTAAACTGATGCAGGATGTCTTAAAATTACTAGAGGTCATGTCTGTTCGGACATCGGTCTACCATCCAGAGACTGATGGATTGGTGGAAAGATTTAACCGAACTCTAAAAGGGATGCTGAGAAAATTTGTAGATTCAGAGAAGAGAGCCTGGGATGAACTTCTCCCTTTTCTGCTGTTTGCAGTGCGGGAAGTTTTCCAGGCCTCCACGGGATTCTCTCCATTTGAATTGCTGTATGGCCGCCAACCCCGGGGTATCCTAGACCTCCTAAAGGAGTCCTGGGAGGAACAGCAGTCCCCTTCTAAGAATACCCTGCAATATGTACTAGACCTGCTTAGGAAGCGCCTAGATGTGGTCGGCCATTTTGCCAGGGAGAATCTTAGATCAGCCCAGGACAGTCAGAAGAGACATTACAATCAAAATGCTCGTATGAGTGTTTCACCCAGGAGATCAAGTGATGTTGTTGTTACCCAGTTGTGAGAGCAAACTCCTAGCCAAATGGCAGGGCCCATTCGAAGTACTCCGCCGCACGGGTGATGTGGATTACGAGATCGCTCAACCAGGGTCCAGGAAGGGTAAACAAATTTACCATGTGAACTTGCTGAAACCCTGGAAGATGCAGCGGTCTCTATTCATCCACCCGGTGGAGGAGGAAACGGACTTGGGTCCTCAGCCCCCATGGGAGAACATTATGGGTGACGATAAAATCCCAATGGGTAGACAGTTGTCCTCTGAACAAAAAGGGGACTTGTTAGAAATAATTACACAATTCCATGATGTTTTTTCTGATTTGCCAGGGCAAACTAATTTAATTTCACATGTGATCGAGACAGCACTTGGGGTAAAAGTACGTTCCCGTCCTTATAGGTTGCCTGAAAGTCGTAGGGCCCTGGTAGACAAGGAGGTACAAGAAATGTTACACTTAGGAGTGATTGAGGAATCATGCAGTGAGTGGTGTAGTCCACTAGTTATGGTCCCTAAACCCAATGGGAAGGTAAGATTTTGTGTGGACCTCCGAAAGGTCAATGCGGTATCCAAGTTTGACGCATATCCGATGCCAAGGGTGGACGAGTTAATTGACACCCTTGGTAATGCGGATATATATCCACGCTGGACTTAAAAAGATAGTGGCAAATACCTTTAGAGGAAAAGTCCAAGTGCAAAACAGCTTTTGCCACTCCCATGGGTTTATACCAGTATGTGACGATGCCATTTGGACTGCATGGAGCCCAGCCACATTTCAGAGACTTATGGATAAAGTGCGGAGACCCCATAGGGCTTATGCCGCAGCCTACCTAGATGACATTGTCATTTATAGTTAACACTGGCGAGCCCATCTAAATAGACTGAAAGCGGTCCTCAAATCTCTAAGAGAGGCCGGGCTCACAGCCAACCCTAAGAAATGTGCCTTAGGTAAGGTGGAAACCAAATACTTAGGGTATGCAGTGGGAGGTGGAAAAGTAAGGCCACTTGCCGACAAGGTAGTTGCCCTGAAAGAAGTTCCGACCCCCCAAACAAAAACGCAGGTACGCTCTCTGCTAGGTTTAGCAGGGTACTATCGGCGGTTCATCCCCAACTACTCGGAAGTTGCAGCCCCATTAACGGACCTCACAAAAAAGTGTGCCCCTACACAAGTGGTATGGTCAAAGGAGTATCAGAGAGCCTTTGAGGACATAAAAGGTGTCTGTCAGAGGGTCCCATCCTTAGAAGCCCCGACTTCAACAGGCCTTTTGTAGTGCAAACCGATGCATCAGAGATAGGGCTAGGGGCAGTGTTGTCACAACAGTTTGAGGGAGTGGAACATCCGATCCTTTTTCTGAGTAGGAAATTGTTCCTGAGGGAAAAAAACTACTCAGTGATTGAGAAGGAGTGCCTCGCAGTAAAGTGGGCAATCGAGGCTTTGAGGCATTACCTGTCAGGAGTCCATTTTACTCTGGTGACAGACCATGCTCCATTAAAGTGGTTAAATAGTATGAAGGACTCCAATGCTAGATTGACCAGGTCGTATATGGCCCTCTGTAACAGGGGACCTATCCCTGTTCAGTAATGTGCCTTTAATCTAGCAGTGTGGTAGTTAATTACTAAACACCACCTGCCTGATTAGATTGCTTACAAAAACCTGCCTGTTCAGACAGGAAGTAACTCCTCCCTAGCTCTGACTGAGAGCTGACCTTTGGAGAGACATAGCAGAGGTTCTTGAGTCCCAGGAGAGACTGACCAAAAGAAACCCAGATCTCTGGAGCTGACGGGTCTTGAGCTCTGCACAGCAGAGCTGAATTCAAGACACAGGGAAAACTACTGCACCTGAAGCTGAACCAGGAAGTGAGATTTTCCCTCCAAGAAACAGATAAGACTTTTATTCTTAAGAGACTGCTTATATCTGCTTATTTCATGTTATATGTTTTGGGGCTGCGAGAACTGCTTGACTAAGGGAGATGTGAATTATTGCATAGTGTTTCACTAGAAATACTCCCAAGTGAATGGAAGTTTGTTCCCCCCTGTGTTTGGATAATTTTCCTGATGAAAAGGAACAGGCACAATAAAGCCTATTATAATTTCACATTATAAAGCCTCCTAATTGCGTACCTCTGTGAACGTCCGTCCACATATGGTGTCAGAAGTGGGACAAGAGGTGTCTTTGTAGTTAAAAAGGACCGGAGATTTTTATGTGAAATTTTTTTTATGCTTTTTGCCTACAAGCAACTTAGAAAAAAACAAAAAAAAAAAAACCTCTCATGCAGCAGAGGCAGAGTTAAAGGGACACACCACTGAAACCACACTGCACTGAAACTTACAAAAAACACGGATGGACTCTTTTCCCCAATCCCAAGAGAATGCTGAAGCAGGTAAACCTTTAATTGCCTATCACAAAGTGTAATACGGTCATAGAAATAGGGGTTTTGCCTTCCAGCCAGTCAGGGTTCAAGAAGTGAGTCAGCCCTTGAAAAGGGATAGGTGTTTGTTGTTTTCAAAAGTTTCGCTGAAGCAGTGAATACAGATGGTGACCCATGAGGGGTACTGATTTTGCAAATAAAGGTTGCCACATCGCATAGGGCTACCAGCTGTGAATGGAGTATATGCAGAAAAGTGTGAAAATTGATACAAAGACTGTGCTGAAGCAGGGGAATTTTTAGCAAACACATGCTGAGTGTAAAATTGCCCTATAAAGGAAAAAGGTTTTTCAAAGCCAATTGCTGAGTGTTGAGTCACCCTGCCGGGAATGAAAGAAATAGTCCACTGCAAAGAATGTTTTTTTCTGCAAGTAAAAAAGTCTGCCTATATATATCTTGGGAGCAAAAACAGACACCCAAAGTGTGAAGTGTGAATGCCATAATACCCAAAGATGAGACTGAAAATTACTGAACTAAGGCAGAAAACCAAATTCTGTTGCTGAAGTGGGGAGATTGCACCCTGCAAGAAAATGGTGTAAAGCAAATAGACTTTTTTACCTAGCAACTGCACAACTTGTATACCTGATAAAAGAAAATGCATGCACAGTACTGCTGATATTAAAAAAATTTTTATCCAAGAAAGAAAAGTCTACATAGATGCCTGTGAGAGCTACGACCTCTACAAGCAAAATATGCCCATCTGTAGGACTACCACAATTGGGGGTTCTAGCAAATACATTGGCAACAGCTGCAATAGCGCCTCCTGAGGTCAGGAAGAAAATGACACCTGATAGCCTAAAAATGGAGGACAAGATGCAGCGTTCCTGTAATGAACCCTACGCCACGGAAGAGTGGCCCTTCCAGTCCAATAAAGAGGAAGACATCTCTTACGGGGAACCCGAACCGAGTCACACCCACAAAACACCCCAAGAATGGTGGGGGTGCCTGAACTCGGCACGAACAGAAAAGACCGCTCCCTTTGATGATGAATATGATCAGCAGGAGACAGAGCGGGAGCGGTGGATCACCGAATATTTCTGTCAGCTAAAGCAGCTGCAAGAAAAGCTTGGCGTATATAATGAAGCTGCTAAAACTTCAAATGAAGATGGAGACCCCAGTATCCCTGAAGGGACGGTGTCATCCAAATCAAAAAGGAAGAAAAAGAAAAGCAGTTCTTCACTTACCGTGGAAGGAACAGACACGTCCGCAGATCCTGTGGAGGAAAAGGGGGACCGAGTTGCCCTGCAGCCTAGAGAAAATGAAGAATTCGTCCCACGGTTAACCGAATATCCAGAGGGCCCAAGGCAGAAGTCGTGCACCCCAAAGAAGTGTCTGTCCGGTGCTAACAGTGAGGAACCCTCAACTAGTCATCCCAGGGAAGCGGAGCCGGAACCAGTGAGTGACGATCCCTTGACCAGCCCTGAAGACGCCCTGAAAATTGCCAGGCATGACTGTGATCTGCTCTGTGAAGAATTGGGAAGAGAGAGAAAAAATAATGCTGAGCTACAGAAGACTGTGCTCGCAATTTACTCTGCGGCCAAGACCGAATTGGAGGATCTCAAGACTGAGCTAGATACTGCAAAGGCTACTATTTCCGCCATGGATGAAAAGCAGAGCCAATCTGATAAAATGGTGGCCTCGCTAAAGCGGAAGTATGAGGAGGCACTGAAGCAGATGACAGTCTTCCAGCAAGATGTTCACACTCTTCGTATAGAGCTTGATGCCTCACATCATGAGACCAACAGCTGCCGCACAGACCTGGAAGTTTCCAGAAAGGAACTACACAGTCTCACTGAGGAGCTGGACATTGCTAAAGAAACTACTGTCAAACTTGATACAGATCTCAAAGTCTCTCAGAAGGAGCTTCAGACCCTCAACCTAGAGAAAGAAGTCTCACGCCAGGAGATTGTCATTCTCAAAGCAGATGTGCATAAATGGAAGGAGGACTGCAAAGAAGCCCTGAAGAATATAGAGACTGAAAAAAGAGAAAATTCAAGATTAAAAAGAGAAAACTTAAAACTGAAAGAAGAAAAATTTCAGTTGACAGAAGAAGTCAAGGAAAAGTTTGACGCAGAGCACCGACTGCAGAACCAACTGCAAGGTCTGCGTACACACCACCAGTATGCTGAGGAGAAGCAGCAAACGCTACAGGAAGAAAAACTGCAGGCTGCTAAAGAGGTACAAGTGCTGCAGGAACGTCTGAATACCCAGTACGTCCCCACAGAGCAGTATGAGGAGCTAAAGGCCACGCTGCATGTCTTCAGAGCATCGTTGGAAGCAGAGCTTCGATACCAGGTGACTCTGTATGAGAGGGAGCGTGAGAAGGCTCAGAAACTGGAGCAAGAGCTGGAGAGACAGAGAGACTGTTCCATTCCCTTGAATCAGTACACCAAGGAGAAAACAGACGCAGCGGTAACCTTGACGACAAAAATTACAGAGCTCCAGAATATGAAGGAGACTCTGATTCCTCCAATACGGAGAAAGGTATTGGCTCTGCCCAAGCACCAGTATCCCACAGAAACTAATGCCCGTAAGGACAAGGGTACAGTGAGAGTTGGGGACTCCACGCAACTTCAAAACAAAATTACGAAGTTTGAGCCACCAAAGAAAGCACTAGCCAAACCTACAGCTGCCCAACAGGCAACAAACAGAGGTAGGAGTGCAGAATCAAAGCCAGAAGAATCCTTAGCTGAAGAAGCTGAACTGGCGACTCCGTGGTGTGGAGAAGCTGCAGAAAGACCACTTCAAGAGCAGAAAACTTTAAGGGCTATTCCTAACTGCTCTACAACTGTTGCCATACACTTTGTCTACAAAAAGAGGAGTGCCTGACGCAACAGAAATCTCAAGACCGCGCACGCGATAAAAAGACTTTACGTGGAAAAAGTCCTCCTCGAGCGACTGAGGAGTGCTGATCTCAAGCATCTTCGGGAGGAGACAAAAATAAACTGGAGAAAGGGCTCCAATCTCAGCGGGACAGAGGGTTCTCTTCCTCCATCCACTCTCATTCAAGTCACAGAGATATCTAGAATGAGAGTGGAAGGATGGGCTTTGGCCGTGGTAAGCCCGAGCTTCCCACAAACAGGGGAGGTATGTAACAGGGGACTTATCCCTGTTCAGTAATGTTCCTTTAATCTAGCAGTGTGGTAGTTAATTACTAAACACCACCTGCCTGATTAGATTGCTTACAAAAACCTGCCTGTTCAGACAGGAAGTAACTCCTCCCTTGCTCTGACTGAGAGCTGACCTTTGGAGAGACATAGCAGAGGTTCTTGAGTCCCAGGAGAGACTGACCAAAAGAAACCCAGATCTCTGGAGCTGACGGGTCTTGAGCTCTGCACAGCAGAGCTGAATTCAAGACACAGGGAAAACTACTGCACCTGAAGCTGAACCAGGAAGTGAGATTTTCCCTCCAAGAAACAGATAAGACTTTTATTCTTAAGAGACTGCTTATATCTGCTTATTTCATGTTATATGTTTTGGGGCTGCGAGAACTGCTTGACTAAGGGAGATGTGAATTATTGCATAGTGTTTCACTAGAAATACTCCCAAGTGAATGGAAGTTTGTTCCCCCCTGTGTTTGGATAATTTTCCTGATGAAAAGGAACAAGCACAATAAAGCCTATTATAATTTCACATTATAAAGCCTCCTAATTGCGTACCTCTGTGAACGTCCGTCCACACCCTCCAACCCTTCTCATTTGAGATTCAGCACAGGCCTGAAAAAGAAAATGCAAATGCCGACTTCTTTTCTAGAGAAGGGGTGGAGAATCGGGCTTCAGCCGTGCGTGGCCCCAGCCACACACTAACAGGGGAGGAATGTGACAGGGTGAATGAACATCACCAGCCATATACCTGGTAAACCTATGTTTAGGCTTGCAGTGCAGCAGTGATGAGGTTAAGTTTCAGTTGAGAAGGGCAGCTTAATTAGTCTGACCCCAGCTGCATAATCAAGGTGTTTTAAAAAAAACCAGGCTGTACACACATGCAAGCTAGCTGGTCAGGAGACAGCACTGAAATACTGAAGAGATTACTGCTATAAGGTCTGTTTTTCAAAGTACATGTGTGATAACTGTCTGTGTCCTGCATGCTGAAGACAAGCTGCCTTGATTTCTATGCTGAAGAGAAGCTATTTTGTTTTTGTCTGCTGAAGAGAAGCTATTTTGTTTTTGTCTGCTGAAGAGAAGCTATTTTGTTTTTGTGTGCTGTATGTTTTTAAGGCTCAATAAATAAGCCTTATCAAGTGAACCCGCGTGTGTGGTTCCATGTACCCTGCAACAGGGACCCAGGCTGTGTACTTAACAAAATAAACAGGCTGAACTGATTCTAGAGATATGAAGAACAACAAATCAGAAAAGACTAACACAGACTTTGCAGAACACGATTTAATAGAAAAATGTATTTCAAAATAGACTGCAAACATGCAGAATTATTGCATAGTTTGGTTTCATAAAGGAGGATATGGCCTGGGTATAATTTACAATGTCAGTTCAAACAAATACTTCCGTATTAGGCTGCGCTTATGTATTGCTGCCGTCACGTGCTCTTATAGTAGAAGCGACACGACGAAGTGACGGCTTGGCCGCTATCGCTGCAAGTCAATTTGATTTCACCGTTGCCGTCGCGGCGATGGCACTATAAGCGCAGCCTTATATGGTGAAAAAATAAACAACGTAAGCAAAACAACGTCAGGGCCATTTAATTGTAAAGGCTGTAGGGTATATTCCAGCGCTGGGAAGGTGTCTTATGGCAGAACACCGCTTAGGGAAGGTGGCCATTTGAACATTCTATCCTTTAAATTGATATTTTGTATGTCATTTTGACTAATGCCCTCTCCTAATGACCATCATTAGTTTTTACTGTCTCCACCCAATGAGAGGCCTCCACGGAGAGCTATTCTTTCGCTTTGAGCGCTACCTTTTATTGCAGACATGCAGAAAATAAACCACCCTGCCATGTGCCAATCTATCCTAAATTTCACGGGAAAGGGGTTGTTTGTTTCTGTTAATCTATAAACTGGACAGTAAAAATTATATATATATATATATATATATATATATATATACACACACACACACACACACACACACACACACACACACACACACAGTCTATACACACACAAAGAGGACAGGACATGGAATAACTTGCATAAAGTGACTTGTATTGTGGTTCAGAAATCATAATGTTTCAGTCCGCTGCTACGTGACCTTTATCAGGTTGGTGTGAAGGTCCCGTAGCAGTGGACCGAAACGTTGGTATCACTTTTGGACAACAATCAAGTTATTCAAGATACTGGTGTCCTGTGTCCAAGTTTCCTACCTGGGTGATGTATATATGGTTGTTCTTTATGATACGTGCACACAATATACCAATTACATATTATTGCTAAGGAGTGATGTGTGTATGTGTATGTTTTGTGAGTACGCTGTTAACCTATGGGCAAAAATCACATTATTTGCCCTGATTTATTGGACTTTATCCCGTGTGTATATATATATATATATATATATATATAAAATCGAAAACGAATAGACGATACCGTTCTATATATACACACACACACACACACGTTATAGCGCGATCCGCTACAACGTGGATCTGCTTATAACGTGGTGCGAGAGTGGCTCCCGTTTAAAAATGTCTTTCTTTTTTATCTTGGCAAACTTTCAAGATTTGCCGAGAGGAATGTCCGGAGACAGACCGACAGAGAGACCGACAGAGAGACCGACAGAGAGACTGACAGAGAGACCGACAGAGAGACCGACAGAGAGACCGACAGGCAGAGACACACACACGCCAGAACAACTTGAACAGCAATTGTGGCCTTACTGTGTTCAGTAAAATGCTACAGCATTACAAAGAAAGGAAAGCTTCACTGCAGAAAGAATACAAAAGATGAGTTCAATGGGCATACTAATGAACACCATTATTTAAAATTGACAACAAGACTTCACAAAAAATAACTGCGCATTTTTGTAATTTCCTTCCCCTTGATAAATGACTCCAATAGAGTATGTTGATGATTGATATACTTTTCTTGACACAAATGATCGGTGTTGAGAAGGGATTTGCTATATTCATTTCAAGCCGTTAACAATGGGCAGTGCAGGTCTCATCTTTCATTGTCACATCACCAACAGAAGAGCCAAGCAAAACAAAAAAACAATTAGTAGGGAAACTACAAGCAAATATTTACTCCAATTATCACAGCCATGATGTTACCCTGTTCAACTGGTCCAAAGTTTTTCCTGGTTCCCATATGGCAATTTCTGGATTCACGACGTGACAGACAGAGATAGATATTGAGCATAAGCAGGAGGGGGGTGACTCTCACATTTCTACTCTACCATGTGTTACACATGGAGACCCAACACCTCCCTGGTCTCCAGAAGATCATTTGGTGATTTACTTAAGACGGATTGTAAAATCCTCCAGCCCCAGCACAGCGTAGATATACACACCCACACACAAAGATCCTGCTATCCCTGCATACACACCCACACAGTAAGATCCTGCTATCCCTGCATACACACCCACACAGTAAGATCCTGCTATCCCCTCATACACACCCACACAGTAAGATCCTGCTATCCCCGCATACACACCCACACAGTAAGACCCTGCTATCCCCGCATACACACCCACACAGTATGACCTTGCTATCCCTGCATACACACCCACACAGTAAGATCCTGCTATCCCCTCATACACACCCACACAGTAAGATCCTGCTATCCCCGCATACACACCCACACAGTAAGATCCTGCTGTCCCCGCATACACACCCACACAGTAAGATCCTGCTATCCCCGCATACACACCCACACAGTAAGATCCTGCTATCCCCGCATACACACCCACACAGTAAGATCCTGCTATCCCCGCATACACACCCACACAGTAAGATCCTGCTATCCCCGCATACACACCCACACAGTAAGATCCTGCTATCCCCGCATACACACCCACACAGTAAGATCCTGCTATCCCCGCATACACACCCACACAGTAAGATCCTGCTATCCCCGCATACACACCCACACAGTAAGACCCTGCTATCCCGCATACACACCCACACAGTAAGATCCTGCTATCCCCGCATACACACCCACACAGTAAGATCCTGCTATCCCCGCATACACACCCACACAGCAAGATCCTGCTATCCCCGCATACACACCCACAGTGTAAGATCCTGCTATCCCCGCATACACACCCACACAGTAAGATCCTGCTATCCCTGTATACACACCCACACAGTAAGATCCTGCTATCCCCGCATACACACCCACACAGTAAGATCCTGCTATCCCCGCATACACACCCACACAGTAAGATCCTGCTATCCCCGCATACACACCCACACAGTAAGACCCTGCTATCTCCGCATACACACCCACACAGTAAGACCCTGCTATCCCCGCATACACACCCACACAACAAGATCCTGCTATCCCCGCATACACACCCACACAGTAAGATCCTGCTATCCCCACATACACACCCACACAGTAAGATCCTGCTATCCCTGCATACACACCCACACAGTAAGATCCTGCTATCCCCGCATACACACCCACACAGTAAGACCCTGCTATACCCGCATACACACCCACACAGTAAGACCCTGCTATCCCGCATACACACCCACACAGTAAGACCCTGCTATCCCCACATACACACCCACACAGTAAGATCCTGCTATCCCCGCATACACACCCACACAGTAAGATCCTGCTATCCCCGCATACACACCCACACAGCTAGACCCTGCTATCCCCGCATACACACCCACACAGCAAGATCCTGCTATCCCCGCATACACACCCACACAGTAAGACCCTGCTATCCCCGCATACACACCCACACAGTAAGATCCTGCTATCCCCGCATACACACCCACACAGCAAGATCCTGCTATCCCCGCATACACACCCACACAGTAAGACCCTGCTATCCCCGCATACACACCCACACAGTAAGATCCTGCTATCCCCGCATACACACCCACACAGTAAGATCCTGCTATCCCCTCATACACACCCACACAGTAAGACCCTGCTATCCCCGCATACACACCCACACAGTAAGACCCTGCTATCCCCGCATACACACCCACACAGTAAGACCCTGCTATCCCCGCATACACACCCACACAACAAGATCCTGCTATCCCCGCATACACACCCACACAGTAAGATCCTGCTATCCCCGCATACACACCCACACAGTAAGATCCTGCTATCCCCGCATACACACCCACACAGTAAGACCCTTCTATCCCCGCATACACACCCACACAGTAAGACCCTGCTATCCCCGCATACACACCCACACAGTAAGACCCTGCTATCCCCGCATACACACCCACACAGTAAGATCCTGCTATCCCGCATACACACCCACACTGTAAGACCCTGCTATCCCCGCATACACACCCACACAGTAAGACCCTGCTATCCCCTCATACACACCCACACTGTAAGACCCTGCTATCCCCGCATACACACCCACACAGTAAGACCCTGCTATCCCCTCATACACACCCACACAGTAAGATCCTGCTATCCCCGCATACACACCCACACAGTAAGATCCTGCTATCCCCACATACACACCCACACAGTAAGATCCTGCTATCCCCGCATACACACCCACACAGTAAGACCCTGCTATCCCCGCATACACACCCACACAGTAAGATCCTGCTATCCCCGCATACACACCCACACAGTAAGACCCTGCTATCCCCGCATACACACCCACACAGTAAGACCCTGCTATCCCCGCATACACACCCACACAGTAAGATCCTGCAATCCCCGCATACACACCCACACAGTAAGATCCTGCTATCCCCGCATACACACCCCCACAGCTAGACCCTGCTATCCCCGCATACACACCCACACAGCAAGATCCTGCTATCCCCGCATACACACCCACACAGTAAGACCCTGCTATCCCCGCATACACACCCACACAGCAAGATCCTGCTATCCCCTCATACACACCCACACAGTAAGACCCTGCTATCCCACATACACACCCACACAGTAAGACTCTGCTATCCCCACATACACACCCACACAGTAAGATCCTGCTATCCCCGCATACACACCCACACAGTAAGACCCTACTATCCCCGCATACACACCCACACAGTAAGATCCTGCTATCCCCTCATACACACCCACACAGTAAGACCCTGCTATCCCACATACACACCCACACAGTAAGATCCTGCTATCCCCGCATACACACCCACACAGTAAGACCCTGCTATCCCACATACACACCCACACAGTAAGACCCTGCTATCCCACATACACACCCACACAGTAAGATCCTGCTATCCCCGCATACACACCCACACAGTAAGACCCTGCTATCCCACATACACACCCACACAGTAAGACACTGCTATCCCACATACACACCCACACAGTAAGATCCTGCTATCCCCGCATACACACCCACACAGTAAGATCCTGCTATCCCCGCATACACACCCACACAGTAAGACCCTGCTATCCCACATACACACCCACACAGTAAGACCCTGCTATCCCACATACACACCCACACAGTAAGATCCTGCTATCCCCGCATACACACCCACACAGTAAGATCCTGCTATCCCCGCATACACACCCACACAGTAAGATCCTGCTATCCCCGCATACACACCCACACAGTAAGACCCTGCTATCCCTGCATACACACCCACACAGTAAGATCCTGCTATCCCCGCATACACACCCACACAGTAAGATCCTGCTATCCCCGCATACACACCCACACAGTAAGATCCTGCTATCCCCGCATACACACCCACACAGTAAGACCCTGCTATCCCTGCATACACACCCACACAGTAATATCCTGCTATCCCCGCATACACACCCACACCGTAAGATCCTGCTATCCCCGCATACACACCCACACAGTAAGATCCTGCTATCCCCGTATACACACCCACACAGTAAGACCCTGCTATCCCCGCATACACACCCACACAGTAAGACCCTGCTATCCCCGCATACACACCCACACAGTAAGATCCTGCTATCCACGCATACACACCCACACAGTAAGATCCTGCTATCCCGCATACACACCCACACAGTAAGATCCTGCTATCCCCGCATACACACCCACACAGTAAGATCCTGCTATCCCCGCATACACACCCACACAGTAAGACCCTGCTATCTCCGCATACACACCCACACAGTAAGACACTGCTATCCCCGCATACACACCCACACAACAAGATCCTGCTATCCCCGCATACACACCCACACAGTAAGATCCTGCTATCCCCACATACACACCCACACAGTAAGATCCTGCTATCCCTGCATACACACCCACACAGTAAGATCCTGCTATCCCCGCATACACACCCACACAGTAAGACCCTGCTATCCCCGCATACACACCCACACAGTAAGACCCTGCTATCCCGCATACACACCCACACAGTAAGACCCTGCTATCCCCGCATACACACCCACACAGTAAGATCCTGCTATCCCCGCATACACACCCACACAGTAAGATCCTGCTATCCCCGCATACACACCCACACAGCTAGACCCTGCTATCCCCGCATACACACCCACACAGCAAGATCCTGCTATCCCCGCATACACACCCACACAGTAAGACCCTGCTATCCCCGCATACACACCCACACAGTAAGATCCTGCTATCCCCGCATACACACCCACACAGCAAGATCCTGCTATCCCCGCATACACACCCACACAGTAAGACCCTGCTATCCCCGCATACACACCCACACAGTAAGATCCTGCTATCCCCGCATACACACCCACACAGTAAGATCCTGCTATCCCCTCATACACACCCACACAGTAAGACCCTGCTATCCCCGCATACACACCCACACAGTAAGACCCTGCTATCCCCGCATACACACCCACACAGTAAGACCCTGCTATCCCCGCATACACACCCACACAACAAGATCCTGCTATCCCCGCATACACACCCACACAGTAAGATCCTGCTATCCCCGCATACACACCCACACAGTAAGATCCTGCTATCCCCGCATACACACCCACACAGTAAGACCCTTCTATCCCCGCATACACACCCACACAGTAAGACCCTGCTATCCCCGCATACACACCCACACAGTAAGACCCTGCTATCCCCGCATACACACCCACACAGTAAGATCCTGCTATCCCGCATACACACCCACACTGTAAGACCCTGCTATCCCCGCATACACACCCACACAGTAAGACCCTGCTATCCCCTCATACACACCCACACTGTAAGACCCTGCTATCCCCGCATACACACCCACACAGTAAGACCGTGCTATCCCCTCATACACACCCACACAGTAAGATCCTGCTATCCCCGCATACACACCCACACAGTAAGATCCTGCTATCCCCACATACACACCCACACAGTAAGATCCTGCTATCCCCGCATACACACCCACACAGTAAGACCCTGCTATCCCCGCATACACACCCACACAGTAAGACCCTGCTATCCCCGCATACACACCCACACAGTAAGATCCTGCTATCCCCGCATACACACCCACACAGTAAGATCCTGCTATCCCCGCATACACACCCCCACAGCTAGACCCTGCTATCCCCGCATACACACCCACACAGCAAGATCCTGCTATCCCCGCATACACACCCCCACAGCTAGACCCTGCTATCCCCGCATACACACCCACACAGCAAGATCCTGCTATCCCCTCATACACACCCACACAGTGAGACCCTGCTATCCCACATACACACCCACACAGTAAGACTCTGCTATCCCCACATACACACCCACACAGTAAGATCCTGCTATCCCCGCATACACACCCACACAGTAAGACCCTACTATCCCCGCATACACACCCACACAGTAAGATCCTGCTATCCCCTCATACACACCCACACAGTAAGACCCTGCTATCCCACATACACACCCACACAGTAAGATCCTGCTATCCCCGCATACACACCCACACAGTAAGACCCTGCTATCCCACATACACACCCACACAGTAAGACCCTGCTATCCCACATACACACCCACACAGTAAGATCCTGCTATCCCCGCATACACACCAACACAGTAAGACCCTGCTATCCCACATACACACCCACACAGTAAGACCCTGCTATCCCACATACACACCCACACAGTAAGATCCTGCTATCCCCGCATACACACCCACACAGTAAGATCCTGCTATCCCCGCATACACACCCACACAGTAAGACCCTGCTATCCCACATACACACCCACACAGTAAGACCCTGCTATCCCACATACACACCCACACAGTAAGATCCTGCTATCCCCGCATACACACCCACACAGTAAGATCCTGCTATCCCCGCATACACACCCACACAGTAAGATCCTGCTATCCCCGCATACACACCCACACAGTAAGATCCTGCTATCCCCACATACACACCCACACAGTAAGATCCTGCTATCCCCGCATACACACCCACACAGTAAGACCCTGCTATCCCCGCATACACACCCACACAGTAAGACCCTGCTATCCCCGCATACACACCCACACAGTAAGACCCTGCTATCCCCTCATACACACCCACACTGTAAGACCCTGCTATCCCCGCATACACACCCACACAGTAAGACCGTGCTATCCCCTCATACACACCCACACAGTAAGATCCTGCTATCCCCGCATACACACCCACACAGTAAGATCCTGCTATCCCCACATACACACCCACACAGTAAGATCCTGCTATCCCCGCATACACACCCACACAGTAAGACCCTGCTATCCCCGCATACACACCCACACAGTAAGACCCTGCTATCCCCGCATACACACCCACACAGTAAGATCCTGCTATCCCCGCATACACACCCACACAGTAAGATCCTGCTATCCCCGCATACACACCCACACAGTAAGACCCTGCTATCCCCGCATACACACCCACACAGTAAGACCCTGCTATCCCCGCATACACACCCACACAGTAAGATCCTGCAATCCCCGCATACACACCCACACAGTAAGATCCTGCTATCCCCGCATACACACCCCCACAGCTAGACCCTGCTATCCCCGCATACACACCCACACAGCAAGATCCTGCTATCCCCGCATACACACCCACACAGTAAGACCCTGCTATCCCCGCATACACACCCACACAGCAAGATCCTGCTATCCCCTCATACACACCCACACAGTAAGACCCTGCTATCCCACATACACACCCACACAGTAAGACTCTGCTATCCCCACATACACACCCACACAGTAAGATCCTGCTATCCCCGCATACACACCCACACAGTAAGACCCTACTATCCCCGCATACACACCCACACAGTAAGATCCTGCTATCCCCTCATACACACCCACACAGTAAGACCCTGCTATCCCACATACACACCCACACAGTAAGATCCTGCTATCCCCGCATACACACCCACACAGTAAGACCCTGCTATCCCACATACACACCCACACAGTAAGACCCTGCTATCCCACATACACACCCACACAGTAAGATCCTGCTATCCCCGCATACACACCCACACAGTAAGACCCTGCTATCCCACATACACACCCACACAGTAAGACCCTGCTATCCCACATACACACCCACACAGTAAGATCCTGCTATCCCCGCATACACACCCACACAGTAAGATCCTGCTATCCCCGCATACACACCCACACAGTAAGACCCTGCTATCCCACATACACACCCACACAGTAAGACCCTGCTATCCCACATACACACCCACACAGTAAGATCCTGCTATCCCCGCATACACACCCACACAGTAAGATCCTGCTATCCCCGCATACACACCCACACAGTAAGATCCTGCTATCCCCGCATACACACCCACACAGTAAGACCCTGCTATCCCTGCATACACACCCACACAGTAAGATCCTGCTATCCCCGCATACACACCCACACAGTAAGATCCTGCTATCCCCGCATACACACCCACACAGTAAGATCCTGCTATCCCCGCATACACACCCACACAGTAAGACCCTGCTATCCCTGCATACACACCCACACAGTAATATCCTGCTATCCCCGCATACACACCCACACCGTAAGATCCTGCTATCCCCGCATACACACCCACACAGTAAGATCCTGCTATCCCCGTATACACACCCACACAGTAAGACCCTGCTATCCCCGCATACACACCCACACAGTAAGACCCTGCTATCCCCGCATACACACCCACACAGTAAGATCCTGCTATCCACGCATACACACCCACAGTGTAAGATCCTGCTATCCCCGCATACACACCCACACAGTAAGATCCTGCTATCCCCGCATACACACCCACACAGTAAGATCCTGCTATCCCGCATACACACCCACACAGTAAGATCCTGCTATCCCCGCATACACACCCACACAGTAAGATCCTGCTATCCCCGCATACACACCCACACAGTAAGACCCTGCTATCTCCGCATACACACCCACACAGTAAGACACTGCTATCCCCGCATACACACCCACACAACAAGATCCTGCTATCCCCGCATACACACCCACACAGTAAGATCCTGCTATCCCCACATACACACCCACACAGTAAGATCCTGCTATCCCTGCATACACACCCACACAGTAAGATCCTGCTATCCCCGCATACACACCCACACAGTAAGACCCTGCTATCCCCGCATACACACCCACACAGTAAGACCCTGCTATCCCGCATACACACCCACACAGTAAGACCCTGCTATCCCCGCATACACACCCACACAGTAAGATCCTGCTATCCCCGCATACACACCCACACAGTAAGATCCTGCTATCCCCGCATACACACCCACACAGCTAGACCCTGCTATCCCCGCATACACACCCACACAGCAAGATCCTGCTATCCCCGCATACACACCCACACAGTAAGACCCTGCTATCCCCGCATACACACCCACACAGTAAGATCCTGCTATCCCCGCATACACACCCACACAGCAAGATCCTGCTATCCCCGCATACACACCCACACAGTAAGACCCTGCTATCCCCGCATACACACCCACACAGTAAGATCCTGCTATCCCCGCATACACACCCACACAGTAAGATCCTGCTATCCCCTCATACACACCCACACAGTAAGACCCTGCTATCCCCGCATACACACCCACACAGTAAGACCCTGCTATCCCCGCATACACACCCACACAGTAAGACCCTGCTATCCCCGCATACACACCCACACAACAAGATCCTGCTATCCCCGCATACACACCCACACAGTAAGATCCTGCTATCCCCGCATACACACCCACACAGTAAGATCCTGCTATCCCCGCATACACACCCACACAGTAAGACCCTTCTATCCCCGCATACACACCCACACAGTAAGACCCTGCTATCCCCGCATACACACCCACACAGTAAGACCCTGCTATCCCCGCATACACACCCACACAGTAAGATCCTGCTATCCCGCATACACACCCACACTGTAAGACCCTGCTATCCCCGCATACACACCCACACAGTAAGACCCTGCTATCCCCTCATACACACCCACACTGTAAGACCCTGCTATCCCCGCATACACACCCACACAGTAAGACCGTGCTATCCCCTCATACACACCCACACAGTAAGATCCTGCTATCCCCGCATACACACCCACACAGTAAGATCCTGCTATCCCCACATACACACCCACACAGTAAGATCCTGCTATCCCCGCATACACACCCACACAGTAAGACCCTGCTATCCCCGCATACACACCCACACAGTAAGACCCTGCTATCCCCGCATACACACCCACACAGTAAGATCCTGCTATCCCCGCATACACACCCACACAGTAAGATCCTGCTATCCCCGCATACACACCCCCACAGCTAGACCCTGCTATCCCCGCATACACACCCACACAGCAAGATCCTGCTATCCCCGCATACACACCCCCACAGCTAGACCCTGCTATCCCCGCATACACACCCACACAGCAAGATCCTGCTATCCCCTCATACACACCCACACAGTGAGACCCTGCTATCCCACATACACACCCACACAGTAAGACTCTGCTATCCCCACATACACACCCACACAGTAAGATCCTGCTATCCCCGCATACACACCCACACAGTAAGACCCTACTATCCCCGCATACACACCCACACAGTAAGATCCTGCTATCCCCTCATACACACCCACACAGTAAGACCCTGCTATCCCACATACACACCCACACAGTAAGATCCTGCTATCCCCGCATACACACCCACACAGTAAGACCCTGCTATCCCACATACACACCCACACAGTAAGACCCTGCTATCCCACATACACACCCACACAGTAAGATCCTGCTATCCCCGCATACACACCAACACAGTAAGACCCTGCTATCCCACATACACACCCACACAGTAAGACCCTGCTATCCCACATACACACCCACACAGTAAGATCCTGCTATCCCCGCATACACACCCACACAGTAAGATCCTGCTATCCCCGCATACACACCCACACAGTAAGACCCTGCTATCCCACATACACACCCACACAGTAAGACCCTGCTATCCCACATACACACCCACACAGTAAGATCCTGCTATCCCCGCATACACACCCACACAGTAAGATCCTGCTATCCCCGCATACACACCCACACAGTAAGATCCTGCTATCCCCGCATACACACCCACACAGTAAGATCCTGCTATCCCCACATACACACCCACACAGTAAGATCCTGCTATCCCCGCATACACACCCACACAGTAAGACCCTGCTATCCCCGCATACACACCCACACAGTAAGACCCTGCTATCCCCGCATACACACCCACACAGTAAGACCCTGCTATCCCCTCATACACACCCACACTGTAAGACCCTGCTATCCCCGCATACACACCCACACAGTAAGACCGTGCTATCCCCTCATACACACCCACACAGTAAGATCCTGCTATCCCCGCATACACACCCACACAGTAAGATCCTGCTATCCCCACATACACACCCACACAGTAAGATCCTGCTATCCCCGCATACACACCCACACAGTAAGACCCTGCTATCCCCGCATACACACCCACACAGTAAGACCCTGCTATCCCCGCATACACACCCACACAGTAAGATCCTGCTATCCCCGCATACACACCCACACAGTAAGATCCTGCTATCCCCGCATACACACCCCCACAGCTAGACCCTGCTATCCCCGCATACACACCCACACAGCAAGATCCTGCTATCCCCGCATACACACCCCCACAGCTAGACCCTGCTATCCCCGCATACACACCCACACAGCAAGATCCTGCTATCCCCTCATACACACCCACACAGTGAGACCCTGCTATCCCACATACACACCCACACAGTAAGACTCTGCTATCCCCACATACACACCCACACAGTAAGATCCTGCTATCCCCGCATACACACCCACACAGTAAGACCCTACTATCCCCGCATACACACCCACACAGTAAGATCCTGCTATCCCCTCATACACACCCACACAGTAAGACCCTGCTATCCCACATACACACCCACACAGTAAGATCCTGCTATCCCCGCATACACACCCACACAGTAAGATCCTGCTATCCCCGCATACACACCCACACAGTAAGACCCTGCTATCCCCGCATACACACCCACACAGTAAGATCCTGCTATCCCCGCATACACACCCACACAGTAACATCCTGCTATCCCCGCATACACACCCACACAGTAAGATCCTGCTATCCCCGCATACACACCCACACAGCAAGATCCTGCTATCCCCACGTACACACCCACACAGTAAGATCCTGCTATCCCGCATACACACCCACACAGTAAGACCCTGCTATCCTCGCATACACACCCACACAGTAAGACCCTGCTATCCCCGCATACACACCCACACAGTAAGATCCTGCTATCCCCACATACACACCCACAGTGTAAGATCCTGCTATCCCCGCATACACACCCACACAGTAAGATCCTGCTATCCCCGCATACACACCCACACAGTAAGATCCTGCTATCCCGCATACACACCCACACAGTAAGATCCTGCTATCCCCGCATACACACCCACACAGTAAGATCCTGCTATCCCCGCATACACACCCACACAGTAAGATCCTGCTATCCCCGCATACACACCCACACAGTAAGACCCTGCTATCCCTGCATACACACCCACACAGTAAGATCCTGCTATCCCCGCATACACACCCACACCGTAAGATCCTGCTATCCCCGCATACACACCCACACAGTAAGATCCTGCTATCCCCGTATACACACCCACACAGTAAGACCCTGCTATCCCCGCATACACACCCACACAGTAAGACCCTGCTATCCCCACATACACACCCACACAGTAAGATCCTGCTATCCACGCATACACACCCACAGTGTAAGATCCTGCTATCCCCGCATACACACCCACACAGTAAGATCCTGCTATCCCCGCATACACACCCACACAGTAAGATCCTGCTATCCCGCATACACACCCACACAGTAAGATCCTGCTATCCCCGCATACACACCCACACAGTAAGACCCTGCTTTCCCCGCATACACACCCACACAGTAAGATCCTGCTATCCCCGCATACACACCCACACAGTAAGACCCTCCTATCCCCGCATACACACCCACACAGCAAGATCCTGCTATCCCTGCATACACACCCACACAGTAAGAACCTGCTATCCCGCATACACACCCACACAGTAAGATCCTGCTATCCCCGCATACACACCCACACAGTAAGATCCTGCTATCCCGCATACACACCCACACAGTAAGATCCTGCTATCCCCGCATACACACCCACACAGTAAGACCCTGCTTTCCCCGCATACACACCCACACAGTAAGATCCTGCTATCCCCGCATACACACCCACACAGTAAGACCCTCCTATCCCCGCATACACACCCACACAGCAAGATCCTGCTATCCCTGCATACACACCCACACAGTAAGACCCTGCTATCCCCGCATACACACCCACACAGTAAGATCCTGCTATCCCCGCATACACACCCACACAGTAAGATCCTGCTATCCCCGCATACACACCCACACAGTAAGACCCTGCTATCCCCGCATACACACCCACACAGTAAGATCCTGCTATCCCCGCATACACACCCACACAGTAAGATCCTGCTATCCCCGCATACACACCCACACAGTAAGACCCTCCTATCCCGCATACACACCCACACAGTAAGATCCTGCTATCCCCGCATACACATCCACACAGTAAGATCCTGCTATCCCCGCATACACACCCACACAGTAAGATCCTGCTATCCCCGCATACACACCCACACAGTAAGACCCTGCTATCCCCTCATACACACCCACACAGTAAGATCCTGCTATCCCCGCATACACACCCACACAGTAAGATCCTGCTATCCCCGCATACACACCCACACAGTAAGACCCTGCTATCCCCGCATACACACCCACACAGTAAGATCCTGCTATCCCCGCATACACACCCACACAGCAAGATCCTGCTATCCCCGCATACACACCCACACAGTAAGACCCTGCTATCCCTGCATACACACCCACACAGTAAGATCCTGCTATCCCCGCATACACACCCACACAGTAAGACCCTGCTATCCCCGCATACACACCCACACAGTAAGACCCTGCTATCCCCGCATACACACCCACACAGTAAGACCCTGCTATCCCCGCATACACACAGTAAGATCCTGCTATCCCCGCATACACACCCACACAGCAAGATCCTGCTATCCCCGCATACACACCCACACAGCAAGACCCTGCTATCCCCGCATACACACCCACACAGTAAGATCCTGCTATCCCCGCATACACACCCACACAGTAAGACCCTGCTATCCCCGCATACACACCCACACAGTAAGATCCTGCTATCCCCGCATACACACCCACACAGTAAGATCCTGCTATCCCCGCATACACACCCACACAGTAAGACCCTGCTATCCCCGCATACACACCCACACAGTAAGACCCTGCTATCCCCGCATACACACCCACACAGTAAGATCCTGTTATCCCCGCATACACACCCACACAGTAAGATCCTGCTATCTCCGCATACACACCCACACAGTAAGATCCTGCTATCCCCGCATACACACCCACACAGTAAGATCCTGCTATCCCCGCATACACACCCACACAGTAAGACCTTGCTATCCCCGCATACACACCCACACAGTAAGACCCTGCTATCCCGCATACACACCCACACAGTAAGACCCTGCTATACCCGCATACACACCCACACAGTAAGACCCTGCTATCCCCGCATACACACCCACACAGAAAGACCCTGCTATCCCCGCATACACACCCACAAAGTAAGATCCTGCTATCCCCGCATACACACCCACACAGTAAGACCCTGCTATCCCCGCATACACACCCACACAGTAAGACCCTGCTATCCCTGCATACACACCCACACAGCAAGATCCTGCTATCCCCGCATACACACCCACACAGCAAGATCCTGCTATCCCCGCATACACACCCACACAGCAAGACCCTGCTATCCCCGCATACACACCCACACAGTAAGATCCTGCTATCCCCGCATACACACCCACACAGTAAGACCCTGCTATCCCCGCATACACACCCACACAGTAAGATCCTGCTATCCCCGCATACACACCCACACAGTAAGACCCTGCTATCCCCGCATACACACCCACACAGTAAGATCCTGCTATCCCCGCATACACACCCACACAGTAACATCCTGCTATCCCCGCATACACACCCACACAGTAAGATCCTGCTATCCCCGCATACACACCCACACAGCAAGATCCTGCTATCCCCACGTACACACCCACACAGTAAGATCCTGCTATCCCGCATACACACCCACACAGTAAGACCCTGCTATCCTCGCATACACACCCACACAGTAAGACCCTGCTATCCCCGCATACACACCCACACAGTAAGATCCTGCTATCCCCACATACACACCCACAGTGTAAGATCCTGCTATCCCCGCATACACAAGCACACAGTAAGATCCTGCTATCCCCGCATACACACCCACACAGTAAGATCCTGCTATCCCGCATACACACCCACACAGTAAGATCCTGCTATCCCCGCATACACACCCACACAGTAAGACCCTGCTTTCCCCGCATACACACCCACACAGTAAGATCCTGCTATCCCCGCATACACACCCACACAGTAAGACCCTCCTATCCCCGCATACACACCCACACAGCAAGATCCTGCTATCCCACATACACACCCACACAGTAAGACCCTGCTATCCCACATACACACCCACACAGTAAGATCCTGCTATCCCCGCATACACACCCACACAGTAAGATCCTGCTATCCCCGCATACACACCCACACAGTAAGACCCTGCTATCCCACATACACACCCACACAGTAAGACCCTGCTATCCCACATACACACACACACAGTAAGATCCTGCTATCCCCGCATACACACCCACACAGTAAGATCCTGCTATCCCCGCATACACACCCACACAGTAAGATCCTGCTATCCCCGCATACACACCCACACAGTAAGATCCTGCTATCCCTGCATACACACCCACACAGTAAGATCCTGCTATCCCCGCATACACACCCACACAGTAAGATCCTGTTATCCCCGCATACACACCCACACAGTAAGATCCTGCTATCCCCGCATACACACCCACACAGTAAGACCCTGCTATCCCTGCATACACACCCACACAGTAAGATCCTGCTATCCCCGCATACACACACACACCGTAAGATCCTGCTATCCCCGCATACACACCCACACAGTAAGATCCTGCTATCCCCGTATACACACCCACACAGTAAGACCCTGCTATCCCCGCATACACACCCACACAGTAAGACCCTGCTATCCCCGCATACACACCCACACAGTAAGATCCTGCTATCCACGCATACACACCCACAGTGTAAGATCCTGCTATCCCCGCATACACACCCACACAGTAAGATCCTGCTATCCCCGCATACACACCCACACAGTAAGATCCTGCTATCCCGCATACACACCCACACAGTAAGATCCTGCTATCCCCGCATACACACCCACACAGTAAGACCCTGCTTTCCCCGCATACACACCCACACAGTAAGATCCTGCTATCCCCGCATACACACCCACACAGTAAGACCCTCCTATCCCCGCATACACACCCACACAGCAAGATCCTGCTATCCCCGCATACACACCCACACAGTAAGACCCTCCTATCCCCGCATACACACCCACACAGCAAGATCCTGCTATCCCCGCATACACACCCACACAGTAAGAACCTGCTATCCCGCATACACACCCACACAGTAAGATCCTGCTATCCCCGCATACACACCCACACAGTAAGATCCTGCTATCCCGCATACACACCCACACAGTAAGATCCTGCTATCCCCGCATACACACCCACACAGTAAGACCCTGCTTTCCCCGCATACACACCCACACAGTAAGATCCTGCTATCCCCGCATACACACCCACACAGTAAGACCCTCCTATCCCCGCATACACACCCACACAGCAAGATCCTGCTATCCCTGCATATACACCCACACAGTAAGACCCTGCTATCCCCGCATACACACCCACACAGTAAGATCCTGCTATCCCCGCATACACACCCACACAGTAAGATCCTGCTATCCCCGCATACACACCCACACAGTAAGACCCTGCTATCCCCGCATACACACCCACACAGTAAGATCCTGCTATCCCCGCATACACACCCACACAGTAAGATCCTGCTATCCCCGCATACACACCCACACAGTAAGACCCTCCTATCCCGCATACACACCCACACAGTAAGATCCTGCTATCCCCGCATACACACCCACACAGTAAGATCCTGCTATCCCCGCATACACACCCACACAGTAAGATCCTGCTATCCCCGCATACACACCCACACAGTAAGACCCTGCTATCCCCTCATACACACCCACACAGTAAGATCCTGCTATCCCCGCATACACACCCACACAGTAAGACCCTGCTTTCCCCGCATACACACCCACACAGTAAGATCCTGCTATCCCCGCATACACACCCACACAGTAAGACCCTCCTATCCCCGCATACACACCCACACAGCAAGATCCTGCTATCCCTGCATACACACCCACACAGTAAGACCCTGCTATCCCCGCATACACACCCACACAGTAAGATCCTGCTATCCCCGCATACACACCCACACAGTAAGATCCTGCTATCCCCGCATACACACCCACACAGTAAGACCCTGCTATCCCCGCATACACACCCACACAGTAAGATCCTGCTATCCTCGCATACACACCCACACAGTAAGATCCTGCTATCCCCGCATACACACCCACACAGTAAGACCCTCCTATCCCGCATACACACCCACACAGTAAGATCCTGCTATCCCCGCATACACACCCACACAGTAAGATCCTGCTATCCCCGCATACACACCCACACAGTAAGATCCTGCTATCCCCGCATACACACCCACACAGTAAGACCCTGCTATCCCCTCATACACACCCACACAGTAAGATCCTGCTATCCCCGCATACACACCCACACAGTAAGATCCTGCTATCCCCGCATACACACCCACACAGTAAGACCCTGCTATCCCCTCATACACACCCACACAGTAAGATCCTGCTATCCCCGCATACACACCCACACAGTAAGATCCTGCTATCCCCGCATACACACCCACACAGCAAGATCCTGCTATCCCCGCATACACACCCACACAGTAAGACCCTGCTATCCCTGCATACACACAGTAAGATCCTGCTATCCCCGCATACACACCCACACAGCAAGATCCTGCTATCCCCGCATACACACCCACACAGCAAGACCCTGCTATCCCCGCATACACACCCACACAGTAAGAACCTGCTATCCCCGCATACACACCCACACAGTAAGACCCTGCTATCCCCGCATACACACCCACACAGTAAGACCCTGCTATCCCCGCATACACACCCACACAGTAAGACCCTGCTATCCCCGCATACACACAGTAAGATCCTGCTATCCCCGCATACACACCCACACAGCAAGATCCTGCTATCCCCGCATACACACCCACACAGCAAGACCCTGCTATCCCCGCATACACACCCACACAGTAAGATCCTGCTATCCCCGCATACACACCCACACAGTAAGACCCTGCTATCCCCGCATACACACCCACACAGTAAGATCCTGCTATCCCCGCATACACACCCACACAGTAAGATCCTGCTATCCCCGCATACACACCCACACAGTAAGACCCTGCTATCCCCGCATACACACCCACACAGTAAGACCCTGCTATCCCCGCATACACACCCACACAGTAAGATCCTGTTATCCCCGCATACACACCCACACAGTAAGATCCTGCTATCTCCGCATACACACCCACACAGTAAGATCCTGCTATCCCCGCATACACACCCACACAGTAAGATCCTGCTATCCCCGCATACACACCCACACAGTAAGACCTTGCTATCCCCGCATACACACCCACACAGTAAGACCCTGCTATCCCGCATACACACCCACACAGTAAGACCCTGCTATACCCGCATACACACCCACACAGTAAGACCCTCCTATCCCCGCATACACACCCACACAGCAAGATCCTGCTATCCCCGCATACACACCCACACAGTAAGACCCTCCTATCCCCGCATACACACCCACACAGCAAGATCCTGCTATCCCCGCATACACACCCACACAGTAAGAACCTGCTATCCCGCATACACACCCACACAGTAAGATCCTGCTATCCCCGCATACACACCCACACAGTAAGATCCTGCTATCCCGCATACACACCCACACAGTAAGATCCTGCTATCCCCGCATACACACCCACACAGTAAGACCCTGCTTTCCCCGCATACACACCCACACAGTAAGATCCTGCTATCCCCGCATACACACCCACACAGTAAGACCCTCCTATCCCCGCATACACACCCACACAGCAAGATCCTGCTATCCCTGCATACACACCCACACAGTAAGACCCTGCTATCCCCGCATACACACCCACACAGTAAGATCCTGCTATCCCCGCATACACACCCACACAGTAAGATCCTGCTATCCCCGCATACACACCCACACAGTAAGACCCTGCTATCCCCGCATACACACCCACACAGTAAGATCCTGCTATCCCCGCATACACACCCACACAGTAAGATCCTGCTATCCCCGCATACACACCCACACAGTAAGACCCTCCTATCCCGCATACACACCCACACAGTAAGATCCTGCTATCCCCGCATACACACCCACACAGTAAGATCCTGCTATCCCCGCATACACACCCACACAGTAAGATCCTGCTATCCCCGCATACACACCCACACAGTAAGACCCTGCTATCCCCTCATACACACCCACACAGTAAGATCCTGCTATCCCCGCATACACACCCACACAGTAAGATCCTGCTATCCCCGCATACACACCCACACAGTAAGACCCTGCTATCCCCGCATACACACCCACACAGTAAGATCCTGCTATCCCCGCATACACACCCACACAGCAAGATCCTGCTATCCCCGCATACACACCCACACAGTAAGACCCTGCTATCCCTGCATACACACAGTAAGATCCTGCTATCCCCGCATACACACCCACACAGCAAGATCCTGCTATCCCCGCATACACACCCACACAGCAAGACCCTGCTATCCCCGCATACACACCCACACAGTAAGAACCTGCTATCCCCGCATACACACCCACACAGTAAGACCCTGCTATCCCCGCATACACACCCACACAGTAAGACCCTGCTATCCCCGCATACACACCCACACAGTAAGACCCTGCTATCCCCGCATACACACAGTAAGATCCTGCTATCCCCGCATACACACCCACACAGCAAGATCCTGCTATCCCCGCATACACACCCACACAGCAAGACCCTGCTATCCCCGCATACACACCCACACAGTAAGATCCTGCTATCCCCGCATACACACCCACACAGTAAGACCCTGCTATCCCCGCATACACACCCACACAGTAAGATCCTGCTATCCCCGCATACACACCCACACAGTAAGATCCTGCTATCCCCGCATACACACCCACACAGTAAGACCCTGCTATCCCCGCATACACACCCACACAGTAAGACCCTGCTATCCCCGCATACACACCCACACAGTAAGATCCTGTTATCCCCGCATACACACCCACACAGTAAGATCCTGCTATCTCCGCATACACACCCACACAGTAAGACCCTGCTATCCCCGCATACACACCCACACAGTAAGATCCTGCTATCCCCGCATACACACCCACACAGTAAGACCTTGCTATCCCCGCATACACACCCACACAGTAAGACCCTGCTATCCCGCATACACACCCACACAGTAAGACCCTGCTATACCCGCATACACACCCACACAGTAAGACCCTGCTATCCCCGCATACACACCCACACAGTAAGACCCTGCTATCCCCGCATACACACCCACAAAGTAAGATCCTGCTATCCCCGCATACACACCCACACAGTAAGACCCTGCTATCCCCGCATACACACCCACACAGTAAGACCCTGCTATCCCCGCATACACACCCACACAGCAAGATCCTGCTATCCCCGCATACACACCCACACAGCAAGATCCTGCTATCCCCGCATACACACCCACACAGCAAGACCCTGCTATCCCCGCATACACACCCACACAGTAAGATCCTGCTATCCCCGCATACACACCCACACAGTAAGACCCTGCTATCCCCGCATACACACCCACACAGTAAGATCCTGCTATCCCCGCATACACACCCACACAGTAAGACCCTGCTATCCCCGCATACACACCCACACAGTAAGATCCTGCTATCCCCGCATACACACCCACACAGTAACATCCTGCTATCCCCGCATACACACCCACACAGTAAGATCCTGCTATCCCCGCATACACACCCACACAGCAAGATCCTGCTATCCCCACGTACACACCCACACAGTAAGATCCTGCTATCCCGCATACACACCCACACAGTAAGACCCTGCTATCCCCGCAAACACACCCACACAGTAAGATCCTGCTATCCCCGCATACACACCCACACAGCAAGATCCTGCTATCCCCACGTACACACCCACACAGTAAGATCCTGCTATCCCGCATACACACCCACACAGTAAGACCCTGCTATCCCCGCAGACACACCCACACAGTAAGACCCTGCTATCCCCGCATACACACCCACACAGTAAGATCCTGCTATCCCCGCATACACACCCACAGTGTAAGATCCTGCTATCCCCGCATACACACCCACACAGTAAGATCCTGCTATCCCCGCATACACACCCACACAGTAAGATCCTGCTATCCCGCATACACACCCACACAGTAAGATCCTGCTATCCCCGCATACACACCCACACAGTAAGACCCTGCTCTCCCCGCATACACACCCACACAGTAAGATCCTGCTATCCCCGCATACACACCCACACAGTAAGACCCTCCTATCCCCGCATACACACCCACACAGCAAGATCCTGCTATCCCTGCATACACACCCACACAGTAAGACCCTGCTATCCCCGCATACACACCCACACAGTAAGATCCTGCTATCCCCGCATACACACCCACACAGTAAGATCCTGCTATCCCCGCATACACACCCACACAGTAAGACCCTGCTATCCCCGCATACACACCCACACAGCAAGATCCTGCTATCCCCGCATACACACCCACACAGTAAGACCCTGCTATCCCCGCATACACACCCACACAGTAAGATCCTGCTATCCCCGCATACACACCCACACAGTAAGACCCTGCTATCCCGCATACACACCCACACAGTAAGATCCTGCTATCCCCGCATACACACCCACACAGCAAGATCCTGCTATCCCCGCATACACACCCACACAGCAAGATCCTGCTATCCCCGCATACACACCCACACAGCAAGATCCTGCTATCCCCGCATACACACCCACACAGCAAGATCCTGCTATCCCCGCATACACACCCACACAGTAAGATCCTGCTATCCCCGCATACACACCCACACAGTAAGATCCTGCTATCCCCGCATACACACCCACACAGTAAGATCCTGCTATCCCCGCATACACACCCACACAGTAAGACCCTGCTATCCCCGCATACACACCCACACAGTAAGACCCTGCTATCCCCGCATACACACCCACACAGTAAGACCCTGCTATCCCCGCATACACACCCACACAGTAAGACCCTGCTATCCCCGCATACACACCCACAAAGTAAGATCCTGCTATCCCCGCATACACACCCACACAGTAAGATCCTGCTATCCCCGCATACACACCCACACAGTAAGACCCTGCTATCCCCTCATACACACCCACACAGTAAGATCCTGCTATCCCCGCATACACACCCACACAGTAAGATCCTGCTATCCCTGCATACACACCCACACAGCAAGACCCTGCTATCCCGCATACACACCCACACAGTAAGACCCTTCTATACCCGCATACACACCCACACAGTAAGACCCTGCTATACCCGCATACACACCCACACAGTAAGACCCTGCTATCCCGCATACACACCCACACAGTAAGACCCTGCTATACCCGCATACACACCCACACAGTAAGACCCTGCTATCCCCTCATACACACCCACAAAGTAAGATCCTGCTATCCCCGCATACACACCCACACAGTAAGACCCTGCTATCCCCGCATACACACCCACAAAGTAAGATCCTGCTATCCCCGCATACACACCCACACAGTAAGACCCTGCTATCCCCGCATACACACCCACACAGTAAGACCCTGCTATCCCCGCATACACACCCACACAGCAAGATCCTGCTATCCCCGCATACACACCCACACAGCAAGATCCTGCTATCCCCGCATACACACCCACACAGCAAGACCCTGCTATCCCCGCATACACACCCACACAGTAAGATCCTGCTATCCCCGCATACACACCCACACAGTAAGACCCTGCTATCCCCGCATACACACCCACACAGTAAGATCCTGCTATCCCCGCATACACACCCACACAGTAAGACCCTGCTATCCCCGCATACACACCCACACAGTAAGATCCTGCTATCCCCGCATACACACCCACACAGTAAGATCCTGCTATCCCCGCATACACACCCACACAGTAACATCCTGCTATCCCCGCATACACACCCACACAGTAAGATCCTGCTATCCCCGCATACACACCCACACAGCAAGATCCTGCTATCCCGCATACACACCCACACAGTAAGACCCTGCTATCCCCGCATACACACCCACACAGTAAGATCCTGCTATCCCCGCATACACACCCACAGTGTAAGATCCTGCTATACCCGCATACACACCCACACAGTAAGATCCTGCTATCCCCGCATACACACCCACACAGTAAGATCCTGCTATCCCGCATACACACCCACACAGTAAGATCCTGCTATCCCCGCATACACACCCACACAGTAAGACCCTGCTCTCCCCGCATACACACCCACACAGTAAGATCCTGCTATCCCCGCATACACACCCACACAGTAAGACCCTCCTATCCCCGCATACACACCCACACAGCAAGATCCTGCTATCCCTGCATACACACCCACACAGTAAGACCCTGCTATCCCCGCATACACACCCACACAGTAAGATCCTGCTATCCCCGCATACACACCCACACAGTAAGATCCTGCTATCCCCGCATACACACCCACACAGTAAGACCCTGCTATCCCCGCATACACACCCACACAGCAAGATCCTGCTATCCCCGCATACACACCCACACAGTAAGACCCTGCTATCCCCGCATACACACCCACACAGTAAGATCCTGCTATCCCCGCATACACACCCACACAGTAAGACCCTGCTATCCCGCATACACACCCACACAGTAAGATCCTGCTATCCCCGCATACACACCCACACAGCAAGATCCTGCTATCCCCGCATACACACCCACACAGCAAGATCCTGCTATCCACGCATACACACCCACACAGCAAGATCCTGCTATCCCCGCATACACACCCACACAGCAAGATCCTGCTATCCCCGCATACACACCCACACAGCAAGATCCTGCTATCCCCGCATACACACCCACACAGCAAGACCCTGCTATCCCCGCATACACACCCACACAGCAAGATCCTGCTATCCCCGCATACACACCCACACAGTAAGATCCTGCTATCTCCGCATACACACCCACACAGTAAGATCCTGCTATCCCCGCATACACACCCACACAGTAAGATCCTGCTATCCCCGCATACAAAGCCACACAGTAAGACCCCGCTATCCCCGCATACACACCCACACAGTAAGACCCTGCTATCCCCGCATACACACCCACACAGTAAGACCCTGCTATCCCCGCATACACACCCACAAAGTAAGATCCTGCTATCCCCGCATACACACCCACACAGTAAGATCCTGCTATCCCCGCATACACACCCACACAGTAAGACCCTGCTATCCCCTCATACACACCCACACAGTAAGATCCTGCTATCCCCGCATACACACCCACACAGTAAGATCCTGCTATCCCCGCATACACACCCACACAGTAAGACCCTGCTATCCCCGCATACACACCCACACAGCAAGATCCTGCTATCCCCGCATACACACCCACACAGTAAGACCCTGCTATCCCCGCATACACACCCACACAGTAAGATCCTGCTATCCCCGCATACACACCCACACAGTAAGACCCTGCTATCCCCACATACACACCCACACAGTAAGACCCTGCTATCCCCGCATACACACCCACACAGTAAGACCCTGCTATCCCCGCATACACACCCACACAGTAAGACCCTGCTATCCCCGCATACACACCCACACAGCAAGATCCTGCTATCCCCGCATACACACCCACACAGCAAGATCCTGCTATCCCCGCATACACACCTACACAGCAAGACCCTGCTATCCCCGCATACACACCCACACAGTAAGATCCTGCTATCCCCGCATACACACCCACACAGTAAGACCCTGCTATCCCCGCATACACACCCACACAGTAAGATCCTGCTATCCCCGCATACACACCCACACAGTAAGATCCTGCTATCCCCGCATACACACCCACACAGTAAGACCCTGCTATCCCCGCATACACACCCACACAGTAAGACCCTGCTATCCCCGCATACACACCCACACAGTAAGATCCTGCTATCCCCGCATACACACCCACACAGTAAGATCCTGCTATCCCCGCATACACACCCACACAGTAAGACCCTGCTATACCCGCATACACACCCACACAGTAAGATCCTGCTATCCCCGCATACACACCCACACAGTAAGATCCTGCTATCCCCGCATACACACCCACACAGTAAGATCCTGCTATCCCCGCATACACACCCACACAGTAAGATCCTGCTATCCCCGCATACACACCCACACAGTAAGATCCTGCTATCCCCGCATACACACCCACACAGTAAGACCCTGCTATCCCGCATACAAACCCACACAGTAAGATCCTGCTATCCCCGCATACACACCCACACAGTAAGATCCTGCTATCCCCGCATACACACCCACACAGTAAGACCCTGCTATCCCCGCATACACACCCACACAGTAAGATCCTGCTATCCCCGCATACACACCCACACAGTAAGATCCTGCTATCCCCGCATACACACCCACACAGTAAGATCCTGCTATCCCCGCATACACACCCACACAGTAAGACCTTGCTATCCCCGCATACACACCCACACAGTAAGACCCTGCTATCCCGCATACACACCCACACAGTAAGACCCTGCTATCCCCGCATACACACCCACACAGTAAGACCCTGCTATCCCCGCATACACACCCACAAAGTAAGATCCTGCTATCCCCGCATACACACCCACACAGTAAGATCCTGCTATCCCCGCATACACACCCACACAGTAAGATCCTGCTATCCCCGCATACACACCCACACAGTAAGATCCTGCTATCCCCGCATACACACCCACACAGTAAGATCCTGCTATCCCCGCATACACACCCACACAGTATGACCTTGCTATCCCCGCATACACACCCACACAGTAAGATCCTGCTATCCCCGCATACACACCCACACAGTAAGACCCTGCTATCCCCGCATACACACCCACACAGCAAGATCCTGCTATCCCCGCATACACACCCACACAGCAAGATCCTGCTATCCCCGCATACACACCCACACAGTAAGACCCTGCTATCCCCGCATACACACCCACACAGTAAGATCCTGCTATCCCCGCATACACACCCACACAGTATGACCTTGCTATCCCCGCATACACACCCACACAGTAAGACCCTGCTATCCCCGCATACACACCCACACAGTAAGACCCTGCTATCCCCGCATACACACCCACACAGTAAGACCCTCCTATCCCCGCATACACACCCACACAGTAAGACCCTGCTATCCCCGCATACACACCCACACAGTAAGACCCTGCTATCCCCGCATACACACCCACACAGTAAGATCCTGCTATCCCCTCATACACACCCACACAGTAAGATCCTGCTATCCCCGCATACACACCCACACAGTAAGATCCTGCTATCCCGCATACACACCCACACAGTAAGATCCTGCTATCCCCGCATACACACCCACACAGTAAGACCCTGCTTTCCCCGCATACACACCCACACAGTAAGATCCTGCTATCCCCGCATACACACCCACACAGTAAGACCCTCCTATCCCCGCATACACACCCACACAGCAAGATCCTGCTATCCCTGCATACACACCCACACAGTAAGAACCTGCTATCCCGCATACACACCCACACAGTAAGATCCTGCTATCCCCGCATACACACCCACACAGTAAGATCCTGCTATCCCGCATACACACCCACACAGTAAGATCCTGCTATCCCCGCATACACACCCACACAGTAAGACCCTGCTTTCCCCGCATACACACCCACACAGTAAGATCCTGCTATCCCCGCATACACACCCACACAGTAAGACCCTCCTATCCCCGCATACACACCCACACAGCAAGATCCTGCTATCCCTGCATACACACCCACACAGTAAGACCCTGCTATCCCCGCATACACACCCACACAGTAAGATCCTGCTATCCCCGCATACACACCCACACAGTAAGATCCTGCTATCCCCGCATACACACCCACACAGTAAGACCCTGCTATCCCCGCATACACACCCACACAGTAAGATCCTGCTATCCCCGCATACACACCCACACAGTAAGATCCTGCTATCCCCGCATACACACCCACACAGTAAGACCCTCCTATCCCGCATACACACCCACACAGTAAGATCCTGCTATCCCCGCATACACACCCACACAGTAAGATCCTGCTATCCCCGCATACACACCCACACAGTAAGATCCTGCTATCCCCGCATACACACCCACACAGTAAGACCCTGCTATCCCCTCATACACACCCACACAGTAAGATCCTGCTATCCCCGCATACACACCCACACAGTAAGATCCTGCTATCCCCGCATACACACCCACACAGTAAGACCCTGCTATCCCCGCATACACACCCACACAGTAAGATCCTGCTATCCCCGCATACACACCCACACAGCAAGATCCTGCTATCCCCGCATACACACCCACACAGTAAGACCCTGCTATCCCTGCATACACACCCACACAGTAAGATCCTGCTATCCCCGCATACACACCCACACAGTAAGACCCTGCTATCCCCGCATACACACCCACACAGTAAGACCCTGCTATCCCCGCATACACACCCACACAGTAAGACCCTGCTATCCCCGCATACACACAGTAAGATCCTGCTATCCCCGCATACACACCCACACAGCAAGATCCTGCTATCCCCGCATACACACCCACACAGCAAGACCCTGCTATCCCCGCATACACACCCACACAGTAAGATCCTGCTATCCCCGCATACACACCCACACAGTAAGACCCTGCTATCCCCGCATACACACCCACACAGTAAGATCCTGCTATCCCCGCATACACACCCACACAGTAAGATCCTGCTATCCCCGCATACACACCCACACAGTAAGACCCTGCTATCCCCGCATACACACCCACACAGTAAGACCCTGCTATCCCCGCATACACACCCACACAGTAAGATCCTGCTATCCCCGCATACACACCCACACAGTAAGATCCTGCTATCTCCACATACACACCCACACAGTAAGATCCTGCTATCCCCGCATACACACCCACACAGTAAGATCCTGCTATCCCCGCATACACACCCACACAGTAAGACCTTGCTATCCCCGCATACACACCCACACAGTAAGACCCTGCTATCCCGCATAAACACCCACACAGTAAGACCCTGCTATACCCGCATACACACCCACACAGTAAGACCCTGCTATCCCCGCATACACACCCACACAGTAAGACCCTGCTATCCCCGCATACACACCCACAAAGTAAGATCCTGCTATCCCCGCATACACACCCACACAGTAAGACCCTGCTATCCCCGCATACACACCCACACAGTAAGACCCTGCTATCCCCGCATACACACCCACACAGCAAGATCCTGCTATCTCCGCATACACACCCACACAGCAAGATCCTGCTATCCCCGCATACACACCCACACAGCAAGACCCTGCTATCCCCGCATACACACCCACACAGTAAGATCCTGCTATCCCCGCATACACACCCACACAGTAAGACCCTGCTATCCCCGCATACACACCCACACAGTAAGATCCTGCTATCCCCGCATACACACCCACACAGTAAGACCCTGCTATCCCCGCATACACACCCACACAGTAAGATCCTGCTATCCCCGCATACACACCCACACAGTAACATCCTGCTATCCCCGCATACACACCCACACAGTAAGATCCTGCTATCCCCGCATACACACCCACACAGCAAGATCCTGCTATCCCCACGTACACACCCACACAGTAAGATCCTGCTATCCCCGCATACACACCCACACAGTAAGACCCTGCTATCCCCGCATACACACCCACACAGTAAGACCCTGCTATCCCCGCATACACACCCACACAGTAAGATCCTGCTATCCCCGCATACACACCCACAGTGTAAGATCCTGCTATCCCCGCATACACACCCACACAGTAAGATCCTGCTATCCCCGCATACACACCCACACAGTAAGATCCTGCTATCCCGCATACACACCCACACAGTAAGATCCTGCTATCCCCGCATACACACCCACACAGTAAGACCCTGCTTTCCCCGCATACACACCCACACAGTAAGATCCTGCTATCCCCGCATACACACCCACACAGTAAGACCCTCCTATCCCCGCATACACACCCACACAGCAAGATCCTGCTATCCCCGCATACACACCCACACAGTAAGACCCTGCTATCCCCGCATACACACCCACACAGTAAGATCCTGCTATCCCCGCATACACACCCACACAGTAAGATCCTGCTATCCCCGCATACACACCCACACAGTAAGACCCTGCTATCCCCGCATACACACCCACACAGCAAGATCCTGCTATCCCCGCATACACACCCACACAGTAAGACCCTGCTATCCCCGCATACACACCCACACAGTAAGATCCTGCTATCCCCGCATACACACCCACACAGTAAGACCCTGCTATCCCGCATACACACCCACACAGTAAGATCCTGCTATCCCCGCATACACACCCACACAGCAAGATCCTGGTATCCCCGCATACACACCCACACAGCAAGATCCTGCTATCCCCGCATACACACCCACACAGCAAGATCCTGCTATCCCCGCATACACACCCACACAGCAAGATCCTGCTATCCCCGCATACACACCCACACAGTAAGACCCTGCTATCCCGCATACACACCCACACAGTAAGATCCTGCTATCCCCGCATACACACCCACACAGCAAGATCCTGGTATCCCCGCATACACACCCACACAGCAAGATCCTGCTATCCCCGCATACACACCCACACAGCAAGATCCTGCTATCCCCGCATACACACCCACACAGCAAGATCCTGCTATCCCCGCATACACACCCACACAGCAAGATCCTGCTATCCCCGCATACACACCCACACAGTAAGACCCTGCTATCCCCGCATACACACCCACACAGTAAGATCCTGCTATCCCCACATACACACCCACACCGTAAGATCCTGCTATCCCCGCATACACACCCACACAGTAAGACCCTGCTATCCCCGCATACACACCCACACAGTAAGACCCTGCTATCCCCGCATACACACCCACACAGTAAGACCCTGCTATCCCCGCATACACACCCACACAGTAAGACCCTGCTATCCCCGCATACACACCCACACAGTAAGACCCTGCTATCCCCGCATACACACCCACACAGCAAGATCCTGCTATCCCCGCATACACACCCACACAGTAAGATCCTGCTATCCCCGCATACACACCCACACAGTAAGACCCTGCTATCCCCGCATACACACCCACACAGTAAGACCCTGCTATCCCCGCATACACACCCACACAGTAAGATCCTGTTATCCCCGCATACACACCCACACAGTAAGACCCTGCTATCCCCGCATACACACCCACACAGTAAGACCCTGCTATCCCCTCATACACACCCACACAGTAAGATCCTGCTATCCCCGCATACACACCCACACAGTAAGATCCTGCTATCCCCGCATACACACCCACACAGTAAGATCCTATTATCCCCGCATACACACCCACACAGTAAGACCCTGCTATCCCCGCATACACACCCACACAGTAAGACCCTGCTATCCCCTCATACACACCCACACAGTAAGATCCTGCTATCCCCGCATACACACCCACACAGTAAGATCCTGCTATCCCCGCATACACACCCACACAGTAAGACCCTGCTATCCCCGCATACACACCCACACAGTAAGATCCTGCTATCCCCGCGTACACACCCACACAGCAAGATCCTGCTATCCCCGCATACACACCCACACAGTAAGACCCTGCTATCCCCGCATACACACCCACACAGTAAGATCCTGCTATCCCCGCATACACACCCACACAGTAAGATCCTGCTATCCCCGCATACACACCCACACAGTATGACCTTGCTATCCCCGCATACACACCTACACAGTAAGACCCTGCTATCCCCGCATACACACCCACACAGTAAGATCCTGCTATCCCCGCATACACACCCACACAGTAAGATCCTGCTATCCCCGCATACACACCCACACAGTAAGATCCTGCTATCCCCACATACACACCCACACAGTAAGATCCTGCTATCCCCGCATACACACCCACACAGTAAGACCCTGCTATCCCCGCATACACACCCACACAGTAAGACCCTGCTATCCCCGCATACACACCCACACAGTAAGATCCTGCTATCCCCGCATACACACCCACACAGTAAGACCCTGCTATCCCAACGTACACACCCACACAGTAAGACCCTGCTATCCCCGCATACACACCCACACAGTAAGACCCTGCTATCCCCGCATACACACCCACACAGTAAGACCCTGCTATCCCCGCATACACACCCACACAGCAAGATCCTGCTATCCCCGCATACACACCCACACAGCAAGATCCTGCTATCCCCGCATACACACCCACACAGCAAGACCCTGCTATCCCCGCATACACACCCACACAGTAAGATCCTGCTATCCCCGCATACACACCCACACAGTAAGACCCTGCTATCCCCGCATACACACCCACACAGTAAGATCCTGCTATCCCCGCATACACACCCACACAGTAAGATCCTGCTATCCCCGCATACACACCCACACAGTAAGACCCTGCTATCCCCGCATACACACCCACACAGTAAGACCCTGCTATCCCCGCATACACACCCACACAGTAAGATCCTGCTATCCCCGCATACACACCCACACAGTAAGATCCTGCTATCCCCGCATACACACCCACACAGTAAGACCCTGCTATACCCGCATACACACCCACACAGTAAGATCCTGCTATCCCCGCATACACACCCACACAGTAAGATCCTGCTATCCCCGCATACACACCCACACAGTAAGATCCTGCTATCCCCGCATACACACCCACACAGTAAGATCCTGCTATCCCCGCATACACACCCACACAGTAAGATCCTGCTATCCCCGCATACACACCCACACAGTAAGACCCTGCTATCCCGCATACACACCCACACAGTAAGATCCTGCTATCCCCGCATACACACCCACACAGTAAGATCCTGCTATCCCCGCATACACACCCACACAGTAAGACCCTGCTATCCCCGCATACACACCCACACAGTAAGATCCTGCTATCCCCGCATACACACCCACACAGTAAGATCCTGCTATCCCCGCATACACACCCACACAGTAAGATCCTGCTATCCCCGCATACACACCCACACAGTAAGACCTTGCTATCCCCGCATACACACCCACACAGTAAGACCCTGCTATCCCGCATACACACCCACACAGTAAGACCCTGCTATCCCCGCATACACACCCACACAGTAAGACCCTGCTATCCCCGCATACACACCCACAAAGTAAGATCCTGCTATCCCCGCATACACACCCACACAGTAAGATCCTGCTATCCCCGCATACACACCCACACAGTAAGATCCTGCTATCCCCGCATACACACCCACACAGTAAGATCCTGCTATCCCCGCATACACACCCACACAGTAAGATCCTGCTATCCCCGCATACACACCCACACAGTATGACCTTGCTATCCCCGCATACACACCCACACAGTAAGATCCTGCTATCCCCGCATACACACCCACACAGTAAGACCTTGCTATCCCCGCATACACACCCACACAGCAAGATCCTGCTATCCCCGCATACACACCCACACAGCAAGATCCTGCTATCCCCGCATACACACCCACACAGTAAGACCCTGCTATCCCCGCATACACACCCACACAGTAAGATCCTGCTATCCCCGCATACACACCCACACAGTATGACCTTGCTATCCCCGCATACACACCCACACAGTAAGACCCTGCTATCCCCGCATACACACCCACACAGTAAGACCCTGCTATCCCCGCATACACACCCACACAGTAAGACCCTGCTATCCCCGCATACACACCCACACAGTAAGACCCTGCTATCCCCGCATACACACCCACACAGTAAGACCCTGCTATCCCCGCATACACACCCACACAGTAAGATCCTGCTATCCCCTCATACACACCCACACAGTAAGATCCTGCTATCCCCGCATACACACCCACACAGTAAGATCCTGCTATCCCGCATACACACCCACACAGTAAGATCCTGCTATCCCCGCATACACACCCACACAGTAAGACCCTGCTTTCCCCGCATACACACCCACACAGTAAGATCCTGCTATCCCCGCATACACACCCACACAGTAAGACCCTCCTATCCCCGCATACACACCCACACAGCAAGATCCTGCTATCCCTGCATACACACCCACACAGTAAGAACCTGCTATCCCGCATACACACCCACACAGTAAGATCCTGCTATCCCCGCATACACACCCACACAGTAAGATCCTGCTATCCCGCATACACACCCACACAGTAAGATCCTGCTATCCCCGCATACACACCCACACAGTAAGATCCTGCTATCCCCGCATACACACCCACACAGTAAGATCCTGCTATCCCCTCATACACACCCACACAGTAAGACCCTGCTATCCCCGCATACACACCCACACAGCAAGATCCTGCTATCCCTGCATACACACCCACACAGTAAGACCCTGCTATCCCCGCATACACACCCACACAGTAAGACCCTGCTATCCCCGCATACACACCCACACAGTAAGACCCTGCTATCCCCGCATACACACCCACACAGTAAGATCCTGCTATCCCCGCATACACACCCACACAGTAAGATCCTGCTATCCCCGCATACACACCCACACAGTAAGACCCTCCTATCCCGCATACACACCCACACAGTAAGATCCTGCTATCCCCGCATACACACCCACACAGTAAGATCCTGCTATCCCCGCATACACACCCACACAGTAAGATCCTGCTATCCCCGCATACACACCCACACAGTAAGACCCTGCTATCCCCTCATACACACCCACACAGTAAGATCCTGCTATCCCCGCATACACCCCACACAGTAAGATCCTGCTATCCCCGCATACACACCCACACAGTAAGACCCTGCTATCCCCGCATACACACCCACACAGTAAGATCCTGCTATCCCCGCATACACACCCACACAGCAAGATCCTGCTATCCCCGCATACACACCCACACAGTAAGACCCTGCAATCCCTGCATACACACCCACACAGTAAGATCCTGCTATCCCCGCATACACACCCACACAGTAAGACCCTGCTATCCCCGCATACACATCCACACAGTAAGACCCTGCTATCCCCGCATACACACCCACACAGTAAGACCCTGCTATCCCCGCATACACACAGTAAGATCCTGCTATCCCCGCATACACACCCACACAGCAAGATCCTGCTATCCCCGCATACACACCCACACAGCAAGACCCTGCTATCCCCGCATACACACCCACACAGTAAGATCCTGCTATCCCCGCATACACACCCACACAGTAAGACCCTGCTATCCCCGCATACACACCCACACAGTAAGATCCTGCTATCCCCGCATACACACCCACACAGTAAGATCCTGCTATCCCCGCATACACACCCACACAGTAAGACCCTGCTATCCCCGCATACACACCCACACAGTAAGACCCTGCTATCCCCGCATACACACCCACACAGTAAGATCCTGCTATCCCCGCATACACACCCACACAGTAAGATCCTGCTATCTCCGCATACACACCCAAACAGTAAGATCCTGCTATCCCCGCATACACACCCACACAGTAAGATCCTGCTATCCCCTCATACACACCCACACAGTAAGACCTTGCTATCCCCGCATACACACCCACACAGTAAGACCCTGCTATCCCGCATACACACCCACACAGTAAGACCCTGCTATACCCGCATACACACCCACACAGTAAGACCCTGCTATCCCCGCATACACACCCACACAGTAAGACCCTGCTATCCCCGCATACACACCCACAAAGTAAAATCCTGCTATCCCCGCATACACACCCACACAGTAAGACCCTGCTATCCCCGCATACACACCCACAAAGTAAGATCCTGCTATCCCCGCATACACACCCACACAGTAAGACCCTGCTATCCCCGCATACACACCCACACAGTAAGACCCTGCTATCCCCGCATACACACCCACACAGCAAGATCCTGCTATCCCCGCATACACACCCACACAGCAAGATCCTGCTATCCCCGCATACACACCCACACAGCAAGACCCTGCTATCCCCGCATACACACCCACACAGTAAGATCCTTCTATCCCCGCATACACACCCACACAGTAAGACCCTGCTATCCCCGCATACACACCCACACAGTAAGACCCTGCTATCCCCGCATACACACCCACACAGTAAGATCCTGCTATCCCCGCATACACACCCACACAGTAAGACCCTGCTATCCCCGCATACACACCCACACAGTAAGATCCTGCTATCCCCGCATACACACCCACACAGTAACATCCTGCTATCCCCGCATACACACCCACACAGTAAGATCCTGCTATCCCCGCATACACACCCACACAGCAAGATCCTGCTATCCCCACGTACACACCCACACAGTAAGATCCTGCTATCCCGCATACACACCCACACAGTAAGACCCTGCTATCCCCGCATACACCCACACAGTAAGACCCTGCTATCCCCGCATACACACCCACACAGTAAGATCCTGCTATCCCCGCATACACACCCACAGTGTAAGATCCTGCTATCCCCGCATACACACCCACACAGTAAGATCCTGCTATCCCCGCATACACACCCACACAGTAAGATCCTGCTATCTCGCATACACACCCACACAGTAAGATCCTGCTATCCCCGCATACACACCCACACAGTAAGACCCTGCTTTCCCCGCATACACACCCACACAGTAAGATCCTGCTATCCCCGCATACACACCCACACAGTAAGACCCTCCTATCCCCGCATACACACCCACACAGCAAGATCCTGCTATCCCTGCATACACACCCACACAGTAAGACCCTGCTATCCCCGCATACACACCCACACAGTAAGATCCTGCTATCCCCGCATACACACCCACACAGTAAGATCCTGCTATCCCCGCATACACACCCACACAGTAAGACCCTGCTATCCCCGCATACACACCCACACAGCAAGATCCTGCTATCCCCGCATACACACCCACACAGTAAGACCCTGCTATCCCCGCATACACACCCACACAGTAAGATCCTGCTATCCCCGCATACACACCCACACAGTAAGACCCTGCTATCCCGCATACACACCCACACAGTAAGATCCTGCTATCCCCGCATACACACCCACACAGTAAGATCCTGCTATCCCCGCATACACACCCACACAGCAAGATCCTGCTATCCCCGCATACACACCCACACAGCAAGATCCTGCTATCCCCGCATACACACCAACACAGCAAGATCCTGCTATCCCCGCATACACACCCACACAGCAAGATCCTGCTATCCCCGCATACACACCCACACAGTAAGATCCTGCTATCCCCGCATACACACCCACACAGTAAGATCCTGCTATCCCCGCATACACACCCACACAGTAAGACCCTGCTATCCCCGCATACACACCCACACAGTAAGACCCTGCTATCCCCGCATACACACCCACACAGTAAGACCCTGCTATCCCCGCATACACACCCACAAAGTAAGATCCTGCTATCCCCGCATACACACCCACACAGTAAGATCCTGCTATCCCCGCATACACACCCACACAGTAAGACCCTGCTATCCCCGCATACACACCCACACAGCAAGATCCTGCTATCCCCGCATACACACCCACACAGTAAGATCCTGCTATCCCCGCATACACACCCACACATTAAGACCCTGCTATCCCCGCATACACACCCACACAGTAAGACCCTGCTATCCCCGCATACACACCCACACAGTAAGATCCTGTTATCCCCGCATACACACCCACACAGTAAGACCCTGCTATCCCCGCATACACACACTCACAGTAAGACCCTGCTATCCCCTCATACACACCCACACAGTAAGATCCTGCTATCCCCGCATACACACCCACACAGTAAGATCCTGCTATCCCCGCATACACACCCACACAGTAAGACCCTGCTATCCCCGCATACACACCCACACAGTAAGATCCTGCTATCCCCGCATACACACCCACACAGCAAGATCCTGCTATCCCCGCATACACACCCACACAGTAAGACCCTGCTATTCCCGCATACACACCCACACAGTAAGATCCTGCTATCCCCGCATACACACCAACACAGTAAGATCCTGCTATCCCCGCATACACACCCACACAGTATGACCTTGCTATCCCCGCATACACACCCACACAGTAAGACCCTGCTATCCCCGCATACACACCCACACAGTAAGATCCTGCTATCCCCGCATACACACCCACACAGTAAGATCCTGCTATCCCCGCATACACACCCACACAGTAAGATCCTGCTATCCCCGCATACACACCCACACAGTAAGATCCTGCTATCCCCGCATACACACCCACACAGTAAGACCCTGCTATCCCCGCATACACACCCACACAGTAAGATCCTGCTATCCCCGCATACACACCCACACAGTAAGACCCTGCTATCCCCACGTACACACCCACACAGTAAGACCCTGCTATCCCCGCATACACACCCACACAGTAAGACCCTGCTATCCCCGCATACACACCCACACAGTAAGACCCTGCTATCCCCGCATACACACCCACACAGCAAGATCCTGCTATCCCCGCATACACACCCACACAGCAAGATCCTGCTATCCCCGCATACACACCCACACAGCAAGACCCTGCTATCCCCGCATACACACCCACACAGCAAGATCCTGCTATCCCCGCATACACACCCACACAGCAAGATCCTGCTATCCCCGCATACACACCCACACAGTAAGATCCTGCTATCCCCGCATACACACCCACACAGTAACATCCTGCTATCCCCGCATACACACCCACACAGTAAGATCCTGCTATCCCCGCATACACACCCACACAGCAAGATCCTGCTATCCCCACGTACACACCCACACAGTAAGATCCTGCTATCCCGCATACACACCCACACAGTAAGACCCTGCTATCCCCGCATACACACCCACACAGTAAGACCCTGCTATCCCCGCATACACACCCACACAGTAAGATCCTGCTATCCCCGCATACACACCCACAGTGTAAGATCCTGCTATCCCCGCATACACACCCACACAGTAAGATCCTGCTATCCCCGCATACACACCCACACAGTAAGATCCTGCTATCCCCGCATACACACCCACACAGTAAGATCCTGCTATCCCCGCATACACACCCACACAGCAAGATCCTGCTATCCCCGCATACACACCCACACAGCAAGATCCTGCTATCCCCGCATACACACCCACACAGTAAGACCCTGCTATCCCCGCATACACACCCACACAGTAAGACCCTGCTATCCCCGCATACACACCCACACAGTAAGACCCTGCTATCCCCGCATACACACCCACAAAGTAAGATCCTGCTATCCCCGCATACACACCCACACAGTAAGATCCTGCTATCCCCGCATACACACCCACACAGTAAGACCCTGCTATCCCCGCATACACACCCACACAGCAAGATCCTGCTATCCCCGCATACACACCCACACAGTAAGATCCTGCTATCCCCGCATACACACCCACACATTAAGACCCTGCTATCCCCGCATACACACCCACACAGTAAGACCCTGCTATCCCCGCATACACACCCACACAGTAAGATCCTGTTATCCCCGCATACACACCCACACAGTAAGACCCTGCTATCCCCGCATACACACCCACACAGTAAGACCCTGCTATCCCCTCATACACACCCACACAGTAAGATCCTGCTATCCCCGCATACACACCCACACAGTAAGATCCTGCTATCCCCGCATACACACCCACACAGTAAGACCCTGCTATCCCCGCATACACACCCACACAGTAAGATCCTGCTATCCCCGCATACACACCCACACAGCAAGATCCTGCTATCCCCGCATACACACCCACACAGTAAGACCCTGCTATTCCCGCATACACACCCACACAGTAAGATCCTGCTATCCCCGCATACACACCAACACAGTAAGATCCTGCTATCCCCGCATACACACCCACACAGTATGACCTTGCTATCCCCGCATACACACCCACACAGTAAGACCCTGCTATCCCCGCATACACACCCACACAGTAAGATCCTGCTATCCCCGCATACACACCCACACAGTAAGATCCTGCTATCCCCGCATACACACCCACACAGTAAGATCCTGCTATCCCCGCATACACACCCACACAGTAAGATCCTGCTATCCCCGCATACACACCCACACAGTAAGACCCTGCTATCCCCGCATACACACCCACACAGTAAGATCCTGCTATCCCCGCATACACACCCACACAGTAAGACCCTGCTATCCCCACGTACACACCCACACAGTAAGACCCTGCTATCCCCGCATACACACCCACACAGTAAGACCCTGCTATCCCCGCATACACACCCACACAGTAAGACCCTGCTATCCCCGCATACACACCCACACAGCAAGATCCTGCTATCCCCGCATACACACCCACACAGCAAGATCCTGCTATCCCCGCATACACACCCACACAGCAAGACCCTGCTATCCCCGCATACACACCCACACAGCAAGATCCTGCTATCCCCGCATACACACCCACACAGCAAGATCCTGCTATCCCCGCATACACACCCACACAGTAAGATCCTGCTATCCCCGCATACACACCCACACAGTAACATCCTGCTATCCCCGCATACACACCCACACAGTAAGATCCTGCTATCCCCGCATACACACCCACACAGCAAGATCCTGCTATCCCCACGTACACACCCACACAGTAAGATCCTGCTATCCCGCATACACACCCACACAGTAAGACCCTGCTATCCCCGCATACACACCCACACAGTAAGACCCTGCTATCCCCGCATACACACCCACACAGTAAGATCCTGCTATCCCCGCATACACACCCACAGTGTAAGATCCTGCTATCCCCGCATACACACCCACACAGTAAGATCCTGCTATCCCCGCATACACACCCACACAGTAAGATCCTGCTATCCCCGCATACACACCCACACAGCAAGATCCTGCTATCCCCGCATACACACCCACACAGTAAGACCCTGCTATTCCCGCATACACACCCACACAGTAAGATCCTGCTATCCCCGCATACACACCAACACAGTAAGATCCTGCTATCCCCGCATACACACCCACACAGTATGACCTTGCTATCCCCGCATACACACCCACACAGTAAGACCCTGCTATCCCCGCATACACACCCACACAGTAAGATCCTGCTATCCCCGCATACACACCCACACAGTAAGATCCTGCTATCCCCGCATACACACCCACACAGTAAGATCCTGCTATCCCCGCATACACACCCACACAGTAAGATCCTGCTATCCCCGCATACACACCCACACAGTAAGACCCTGCTATCCCCGCATACACACCCACACAGTAAGATCCTGCTATCCCCGCATACACACCCACACAGTAAGACCCTGCTATCCCCACGTACACACCCACACAGTAAGACCCTGCTATCCCCGCATACACACCCACACAGTAAGACCCTGCTATCCCCGCATACACACCCACACAGTAAGACCCTGCTATCCCCGCATACACACCCACACAGCAAGATCCTGCTATCCCCGCATACACACCCACACAGCAAGATCCTGCTATCCCCGCATACACACCCACACAGCAAGACCCTGCTATCCCCGCATACACACCCACACAGCAAGATCCTGCTATCCCCGCATACACACCCACACAGCAAGATCCTGCTATCCCCGCATACACACCCACACAGTAAGATCCTGCTATCCCCGCATACACACCCACACAGTAACATCCTGCTATCCCCGCATACACACCCACACAGTAAGATCCTGCTATCCCCGCATACACACCCACACAGCAAGATCCTGCTATCCCCACGTACACACCCACACAGTAAGATCCTGCTATCCCGCATACACACCCACACAGTAAGACCCTGCTATCCCCGCATACACACCCACACAGTAAGACCCTGCTATCCCCGCATACACACCCACACAGTAAGATCCTGCTATCCCCGCATACACACCCACAGTGTAAGATCCTGCTATCCCCGCATACACACCCACACAGTAAGATCCTGCTATCCCCGCATACACACCCACACAGTAAGATCCTGCTATCCCCGCATACACACCCACACAGTAAGATCCTGCTATCCCCGCATACACACCCACACAGCAAGATCCTGCTATCCCCGCATACACACCCACACAGCAAGATCCTGCTATCCCCGCATACACACCCACACAGCAAGACCCTCCTATCCCCGCATACACACCCACACAGCAAGATCCTGCTATCCCTGCATACACACCCACACAGTAAGACCCTGCTATCCCCGCATACACACCCACACAGTAAGATCCTGCTATCCCCGCATACACACCCACACAGTAAGATCCTGCTATCCCCGCATACACACCCACACAGTAAGACCCTGCTATCCCCGCATACACACCCACACAGCAAGATCCTGCTATCCCCGCATACACACCCACACAGTAAGACCCTGCTATCCCCGCATACACACCCACACAGTAAGATCCTGCTATCCCCGCATACACACCCACACAGTAAGACCCTGCTATCCCGCATACACACCCACACAGTAAGATCCTGCTATCCCCGCATACACACCCACACAGTAAGATCCTGCTATCCCCGCATACACACCCACACAGCAAGATCCTGCTATCCCCGCATACACACCCACACAGCAAGATCCTGCTATCCCCGCATACACACCCACACAGCAAGATCCTGCTATCCCCGCATACACACCCACACAGCAAGATCCTGCTATCCCCGCATACACACCCACACAGTAAGACCCTGCTATCCCCGCATACACACCCACACAGTAAGATCCTGCTATCCCCGCATACACACCCACACAGTAAGATCCTGCTATCCCCGCATACACACCCACACAGTAAGATCCTGCTATCCCCGCATACACACCCACACAGTAAGACCCTGCTATCCCCGCATACACACCCACACAGTAAGACCCTGCTATCCCCGCATACACACCCACACAGTAAGACCCTGCTATCCCCGCATACACACCCACAAAGTAAGATCCTGCTATCCCCGCATACACACCCACACAGTAAGATCCTGCTATCCCCGCATACACACCCACACAGTAAGACCTTGCTATCCCCGCATACACACCCACACAGCAAGATCCTGCTATCCCCGCATACACACCCACACAGTAAGATCCTGCTATCCCCGCATACACACCCACACAGTAAGACCCTGCTATCCCCGCATCCACACCCACACAGTAAGACCCTGCTATCCCCGCATACACACCCACACAGTAAGATCCTGTTATCCCCGCATACACACCCACACAGTAAGACCCTGCTATCCCCGCATACACACCCACGCAGTAAGACCCTGCTTTCCCCGCATACACACCCACACAGTAAGATCCTGCTATCCCCGCATACACACCCACACAGTAAGACCCTCCTATCCCCGCATACACACCCACACAGCAAGATCCTGCTATCCCTGCATACACACCCACACAGTAAGACCCTGCTATCCCCGCATACACACCCACACAGTAAGATCCTGCTATCCCCGCATACACACCCACACAGTAAGATCCTGCTATCCCCGCATACACACCCACACAGTAAGACCCTGCTATCCCCGCATACACACCCACACAGCAAGATCCTGCTATCCCCGCATACACACCCACACAGTAAGACCCTGCTATCCCCGCATACACACCCACACAGTAAGATCCTGCTATCCCCGCATACACACCCACACAGTAAGACCCTGCTATCCCGCATACACACCCACACAGTAAGATCCTGCTATCCCCGCATACACACCCACACAGTAAGATCCTGCTATCCCCGCATACACACCCACACAGCAAGATCCTGCTATCCCCGCATACACACCCACACAGCAAGATCCTGCTATCCCCGCATACACACCCACACAGCAAGATCCTGCTATCCCCGCATACACACCCACACAGCAAGATCCTGCTATCCCCGCATACACACCCACACAGTAAGACCCTGCTATCCCCGCATACACACCCACACAGTAAGATCCTGCTATCCCCGCATACACACCCACACAGTAAGATCCTGCTATCCCCGCATACACACCCACACAGTAAGATCCTGCTATCCCCGCATACACACCCACACAGTAAGACCCTGCTATCCCCGCATACACACCCACACAGTAAGACCCTGCTATCCCCGCATACACACCCACACAGTAAGACCCTGCTATCCCCGCATACACACCCACAAAGTAAGATCCTGCTATCCCCGCATACACACCCACACAGTAAGATCCTGCTATCCCCGCATACACACCCACACAGTAAGACCCTGCTATCCCCGCATACACACCCACACAGCAAGATCCTGCTATCCCCGCATACACACCCACACAGTAAGATCCTGCTATCCCCGCATACACACCCACACAGTAAGACCCTGCTATCCCCGCATACACACCCACACAGTAAGACCCTGCTATCCCCGCATACACACCCACACAGTAAGATCCTGTTATCCCCGCATACACACCCACACAGCAAGATCCTGCTATCCCCACGTACACACCCACACAGTAAGATCCTGCTATCCCGCATACACACCCACACAGTAAGACCCTGCTATCCCCGCATACACACCCACACAGTAAGACCCTGCTATCCCCGCATACACACCCACACAGTAAGATCCTGCTATCCCCGCATACACACCCACAGTGTAAGATCCTGCTATCCCCGCATACACACCCACACAGTAAGATCCTGCTATCCCCGCATACACACCCACACAGCAAGATCCTGCTATCCCCACGTACACACCCACACAGTAAGATCCTGCTATCCCGCATACACACCCACACAGTAAGACCCTGCTATCCCCGCATACACACCCACACAGTAAGACCCTGCTATCCCCGCATACACACCCACACAGTAAGATCCTGCTATCCCCGCATACACACCCACAGTGTAAGATCCTGCTATCCCCGCATACACACCCACACAGTAAGATCCTGCTATCCCCGCATACACACCCACACAGTAAGATCCTGCTATCCCGCATACACACCCACACAGTAAGATCCTGCTATCCCCGCATACACACCCACACAGTAAGACCCTGCTTTCCCTGCATACACACCCACACAGTAAGATCCTGCTATCCCCGCATACACACCCACACAGTAAGACCCTCCTATCCCTGCATACACACCCACACAGCAAGATCCTGCTATCCCTGCATACACACCCACACAGTAAGACCCTGCTATCCCCGCATACACACCCACACAGTAAGATCCTGCTATCCCCGCATACACACCCACACAGTAAGATCCTGCTATCCCCGCATACACACCCACACAGTAAGACCCTGCTATCCCCGCATACACACCCACACAGCAAGATCCTGCTATCCCCGCATACACACCCACACAGTAAGACCCTGCTATCCCCGCATACACACCCACACAGTAAGATCCTGCTATCCCCGCATACACACCCACACAGTAAGACCCTGCTATCCCGCATACACACCCACACAGTAAGATCCTGCTATCCCCGCATACACACCCACACAGCAAGATCCTGCTATCCCCGCATACACACCCACACAGCAAGATCCTGCTATCCCCGCATACACACCCACACAGCAAGATCCTGCTATCCCCGCATACACACCCACACAGCAAGATCCTGCTATCCCCGCATACACACCCACACAGTAAGACCCTGCTATCCCCGCATACACACCCACACAGTAAGATCCTGCTATCCCCGCATACACACCCACACAGTAAGATCCTGCTATCCCCGCATACACACCCACACAGTAAGATCCTGCTATCCCCGCATACACACCCACACAGTAAGACCCTGCTATCCCCGCATACACACCCACACAGTAAGACCCTGCTATCCCCGCATACACACCCACACAGTAAGACCCTGCTATCCCCGCATACACACCCACAAAGTAAGATCCTGCTATCCCCGCATACACACCCACACAGTAAGATCCTGCTATCCCCGCATACACACCCACACAGTAAGACCCTACTATCCCCGCATACACACCCACACAGCAAGATCCTGCTATCCCCGCATACACACCCACACAGTAAGATCCTGCTATCCCCGCATACACACCCACACAGTAAGACCCTGCTATCCCCGCATACACACCCACACAGTAAGACCCTGCTATCCCCGCATACACACCCACACAGTAAGATCCTGTTATCCCCGCATACACACCCACACAGTAAGACCCTGCTATCCCCGCATACACACCCACACAGTAAGACCCTGCTATCCCCTCATACACACCCACACAGTAAGATCCTGCTATCCCCGCATACACACCCACACAGTAAGATCCTGCTATCCCCGCATACACACCCACACAGTAAGACCCTGCTATCCCGCATACACACCCACACAGTAAGACCCTGCTATCCCCGCATACACACCCACACAGCAAGATCCTGCTATCCCCGCATACACACCCACACAGTAAGATCCTGCTATCCCCGCATACACACCCACACAGTAAGACCCTGCTATCCCCGCATACACACCCACACAGTAAGACCCTGCTATCCCCGCATACACACCCACACAGTAAGATCCTGTTATCCCCGCATACACACCCACACAGTAAGACCCTGCTATCCCCGCATACACACCCACACAGTAAGACCCTGCTATCCCCTCATACACACCCACACAGTAAGATCCTGCTATCCCCGCATACACACCCACACAGTAAGATCCTGCTATCCCCGCATACACACCCACACAGTAAGACCCTGCTATCCCCGCATACACACCCACACAGTAAGATCCTGCTATCCCCGCATACACACCCACACAGCAAGATCCTGCTATCCCCGCATACACACCCACACAGTAAGACCCTGCTATCCCCGCATACACACCCACACAGTAAGATCCTGCTATCCCCGCATACACACCCACACAGTAAGATCCTGCTATCCCCGCATACACACCCACACAGTATGACCTTGCTATCCCCGCATACACACCCACACAGTAAGACCCTGCTATCCCCGCATACACACCCACACAGTAAGACCCTGCTATCCCCGCATACACACCCACACAGTAAGATCCTGCTATCCCCGCATACACACCCACACAGTAAGACCCTGCTATCCCCACGTACACACCCACACAGTAAGACCCTGCTATCCCCGCATACACACCCACACAGTAAGACCCTGCTATCCCCGCATACACACCCACACAGTAAGACCCTGCTATCCCCGCATACACACCCACACAGCAAGATCCTGCTATCCCCGCATACACACCCACACAGCAAGATCCTGCTATCCCTGCATACACACCCACACAGCAAGACCCTGCTATCCCCGCATACACACCCACACAGTAAGATCCTGCTATCCCCGCATACACACCCACACAGTAAGACCCTGCTATCCCCGCATACACACCCACACAGTAAGATCCTGCTATCCCCGCATACACACCCACACAGTAAGATCCTGCTATCCCCGCATACACACCCACACAGTAAGACCCTGCTATCCCCGCATACACACCCACACAGTAAGACCCTGCTATCCCCGCATACACACCCACACAGTAAGATCCTGCTATCCCCGCATACACACCCACACAGTAAGATCCTGCTATCCCCGCATACACACCCACACAGTAAGACCCTGCTATCCCCGCATACACACCCACACAGTAAGATCCTGCTATCCCCGCATACACACCCACACAGTAAGATCCTGCTATCCCCGCATACACACCCACACAGTAAGATCCTGCTATCCCCGCATACACACCCACACAGTAAGATCCTGCTATCCCCGCATACACACCCACACAGTAAGATCCTGCTATCCCCGCATACACACCCACACAGTAAGATCCTGCTATCCCCGCATACACACCCACACAGTAAGATCCTGCTATCCCCGCATACACACCCACACAGTAAGACCCTGCTATCCCGCATACACACCCACACAGTAAGATCCTGCTATCCCCGCATACACACCCACACAGTAAGATCCTGCTATCCCCGCATACACACCCACACAGTAAGACCCTGCTATCCCCGCATACACACCCACACAGTAAGATCCTGCTATCCCCGCATACACACCCACACAGTAAGATCCTGCTATCCCCGCATACACACCCACACAGTAAGATCCTGCTATCCCCGCATACACACCCACACAGTAAGACCTTGCTATCCCCGCATACACACCCACACAGTAAGACCCTGCTATCCCGCATACACACCCACACAGTAAGACCCTGCTATCCCCGCATACACACCCACACAGTAAGACCCTGCTATCCCCGCATACACACCCACAAAGTAAGATCCTGCTATCCCCGCATACACACCCACACAGTAAGATCCTGCTATCCCCGCATACACACCCACACAGTAAGATCCTGCTATCCCCGCATACACACCCACACAGTAAGATCCTGCTATCCCCGCATACACACCCACACAGTAAGATCCTGCTATCCCCGCATACACACCCACACAGTAAGATCCTGCTATCCCCGCATACACACCCACACAGTATGACCTTGCTATCCCCGCATACACACCCACACAGCAAGACCCTGCTATCCCCGCATACACACCCACACAGCAAGATCCTGCTATCCCCGCATACACACCCACACAGCAAGATCCTGCTATCCCCGCATACACACCCACACAGTAAGACCCTGCTATCCCCGCATACACACCCACACAGTAAGATCCTGCTATCCCGCATACACACCCACACAGTATGACCTTGCTATCCCCGCATACACACCCACACAGTAAGACCCTGCTATCCCCGCATACACACCCACACAGTAAGACCCTGCTATCCCCGCATACACACCCACACAGTAAGACCCTGCTATCCCCGCATACACACCCACACAGTAAGACCCTGCTATCCCCGCATACACACCCACACAGTAAGACCCTGCTATCCCCGCATACACACCCACACAGTAAGATCCTGCTATCCCCTCATACACACCCACACAGTAAGATCCTGCTATCCCCTCATACACACCCACACAGTAAGACCCTGCTATCCCCGCATACACACCCACACAGCAAGATCCTGCTATCCCCGCATACACACCCACACAGCAAGATCCTGCTATCCCCGCATACACACCCACACAGTAAGATCCTGCTATCCCCGCATACACACCCACACAGTAAGATCCTGCTATCCCCGCATACACACCCACACAGTAAGATCCTGCTATCCCGCATACACACCCACACAGTAAGACCCTGCTATCCCCGCATACACACCCACACAGTAAGATCCTGCTATCCCCGCATACACACCCACACAGTAAGATCCTGCTATCCCCGCATACACACCCACACAGCAAGACCCTGCTATCCCCGCATACACACCCACACAGTAAGATCCTGCTATCCCCGCATACACACCCACACAGTAAGACCCTGCTATCCCCGCATACACACCCACACAGCAAGACCCTGCTATCCCCGCATACACACCCACACAGTAAGACCCTGCTATCCCCGCATACACACCCACACAGTAAGATCCTGCTATCCCCGCATACACACCCACACAGTAAGATCCTGCTATCCCCGCATACACACCCACACAGCAAGACCCTGCTACAAGATCCTACTATCCCCGCATACACACCCACACAGTAAGATCCTGCTATCCCCGCATACACACCCACACAGTAAGACCCTGCTATCCCCGCATACACACCCACACAGCAAGATCCTGCTATCCCCGCATACACACCCACACAGTAAGATCCTGCTATCCCCGCATACACACCCACACAGTAAGATCCTGCTATCCCCGCATACAAACCCACACAGTAAGATCCTGCTATCCCCGCATACACACCCACACAGTAAGACCCTGCTATCCCCGCATACACACCCACAAAGTAAGATCCTGCTATCCCCGCATACACACCCACACAGTAAGACCCTGCTATCCCCGCATACACACCCACACAGTAAGATCCTGCTATCCCGCATACACACCCACACAGTAAGATCCTGCTATCCCCGCATACACACCCACACAGTAAGACCTTGCTATCCCCGCATACACAACCACACAGTAAGACCCTGCTATCCCGCATACACACCCACACAGTAAGACCCTGCTATCCCCGCATACACACCCACACAGTAAGACCCTGCTATCCCCGCATACACACCCACAAAGTAAGATCCTGCTATCCCCGCATACACACCCACACAGTAAGATCCTGCTATCCCCGCATACACACCCACACAGTAAGATCCTGCTATCCCCGCATACACACCCACACAGTAAGATCCTGCTATCCCCGCATACACACCCACACAGTAAGATCCTGCTATCCCCGCATACACACCCACACAGTAAGATCCTGCTATCCCCGCATACACACCCACACAGTAAGATCCTGCTATCCCCGCATACACACCCACACAGTAAGACCCTGCTATCCCCGCATACACACCCACACAGTAAGACCCTGCTATCCCCGCATACACACCCACAAAGTAAGATCCTGCTATCCCCGCATACACACCCACACAGTAAGATCCTGCTATCCCCGCATACACACCCACACAGTAAGACCCTGCTATCCCCGCATACACACCCACACAGTAAGATCCTGCTATCCCCGCATACACACCCACACAGTAAGACCCTGCTATCCCGCATACACACCCACACAGTAAGATCCTGCTATCCCCGCATACACACCCACACAGTAAGATCCTGCTATCCCCGCATACACACCCACACAGTAAGACCCTGCTTTCCCCGCATACACACCCACACAGTAAGATCCTGCTATCCCCGCATACACACCCACACAGTAAGATCCTACTATCCCCGCATACACACCCACACAGTAAGATCCTGCTATCCCCGCATACACACCCACACAGTAAGACCCTGCTATCCCCGCATACACACCCACACAGCAAGATCCTGCTATCCCCACATACACACCCACACAGCAAGATCCTGCTATCCCCGCATACACAACCACACAGTAAGACCCTGCTATCCCCGCATACACACCCACACAGTAAGACCCTGCTATCCCCGCATACACACCCACACAGTAAGATCCTGCTATCCCCGCATACACACCCACACAGCAAGATCCTGCTATCCCCGCATACACAACCACACAGTAAGACCCTGCTATCCCCGCATACACACCCACACAGTAAGATCCTGCTATCCCCGCATACACACCCACACAGTAAGACCCTGCTATCCCCGCATACACACCCACACAGTAAGATCCTGCTATCCCCGCATACACACCCACACAGTAAGATCCTGCTATCCCCGCATACACACCCACACAGTAAGATCCTGCTATCCCCGCATACACACCCACACAGTAAGATCCTGCTATCCCCGCATACACACCCACACAGTAAGATCCTGCTATCCCCGCATACACACCCACACAGTAAGATCCTGCTATCCCCGCATACACACCCACACAGTAAGACCCTGCTATCCCCGCATACACACCCACACAGTAAGACCCTGCTACAGTATCCCCGCATACACACCCACACAGTAAGATCCTGCTATCCCCGCATCCCTCCCTCCCTCCTCCGGGCAGAGTCCGGCCTCCCTGGGGACACACAGCCCTTACCCGGGTTAGCGGCCGCTGCCATGTCTGCTCCGGGGAATACCGGTCTCACTCTCATCTCCGATAGGGCTCGGACCCTCAGTCCGGCTCCTCCTCCCGGTCCCCATTCACAACATGGCGGCGGTGGCGGCGGCTGGTATATAAATAACGTTCTGTTTTTAAGAACGTTCCTTTTTAAAAAAAAAAAGGGGGGATTCTGAGACGTGCTCCTGCAACCAAACCTGCCGGGACTAGAGCCGCGCCGACCAATGGCGATCGAGCTTTCGATGATGTGCCCGCCTCGCGGCATCCCAAAACACACACACGATCGCGGCGGCTATTTTTCCCCGCAATCCCGCTTATAACACGGTCGTATCGGGTGGACCCGAGCACAGCGTTATAACGGAATTCATTATATATATATATCTCCGTGTTAGCCCAGTTGCGATATTGCAGAATACATTAATACTTCAGTATTAGGTGATACCTTTTTTATTTGGACTAACAATTTGTCATAAGACAAGCTATGACATCAATTGTTAGTCCAAATAAAAAAGGTATCACTTAATACTGAAGTACACACACACACACACACACACACACACACACACACACACACACACACACACACACACACACACACACACACACACAGTGATATTGCCATTGTCCTGAAATATAACCAGCCTATATCCTGCAATGTATCAATGCTCTGTTACCAACAATGTAGAGAACAGTTAAAATTTATTGTTTTTGGTTAAGGTTTGAAACAAGTTAAATATATTCCATCCTTCTCAAATACATTTGTTTTTGTCACAGCTAATGCTCATAGCAGACAATCCTTGCTAGATCACACAAAAATATCAAAGGGAACACTAAAATTAAAATACATACTTAACAAAAGAATAAAAATCATTAGTAAATGAAAGCTTTCAGTGCTATAAATGTCAACAACCTTGTACTGATGACAAACCTTTCAGACACACAGGAAGGATAACATTATATATAAAAACAAGGCTCTATATTATTAGCATTACTAAAAAGACAGTGTTACTATTAAAGTGCAGCCCTACATGGAGTCATTTTAGAAAGAGGGATATTTAACAGATAACTAAATATAACAAAGACAAGGGCACAAAGGAGAATTTAAACGTCCACGTCTTAACGAACATTGTTTGCAAGACGTTCCAAGACAGCTTTCAAAACCATACACTGTATTTGTTTTTTTTAAGGCATCAATCAACAAAATTGAAAACATTAAAGTACCCCAGGCATTCATTAATTTAGCTCCTAAGTGGGACTGCACTTTTAATTAATTGACCCTTGGTTAAACAAGCAATGATTTGCTGGTGATTTGTTTTGCAATTTTTTTATTTTATAATATAGGATTGAAGCAGGGGGGTCTCCGGAGTCGAACGCTGCCAATTTCAGCTCCAAGTACTCCCTTCTTCCGCAGATACTTGCGTTCATAGTAAGTGCCGGTAGCTTCTCTGCTCCGCTAGCATGGATCAGGTAATGGCCGCTTTTCAAAGCTCCCGCGCCCTAAGGGCCAATAGGAAGCCGTGAGGTCATCTGGTGCGGCTTCCTATTGGTTCATGTGACGTGGGAGCTTTAAAAAGCAGAGCAATACCGGCAGGCGATTTTGTTTGCAAATTTTTTTTAACGTCGGATTGAAGCAGGGTGTCCGGAGCTGTACTCCATTAATTTCAGCTTCAGCACCCCCTGCTTCTAGGAGATACTTACCTCTGAAGTGGGTGCCGGAGCTGAAATGAATGGGGTACAGCTCCAGACACCCGGCTTCAATCCTATGTTAAAAAATTTGCAAACTTCATTTTTAATACACACTATGGCACCAACAATATGGTTATTTATATACAGTAGTTGAAATCGGAGGTGTCTCAAATTACAACATATAGATTTTCTTTCCTCAAGTGCTCATTATTAAATATCCCTGAAATTCTCTACGCTCATTTAGCTCCAGGAGACGAGATGAAATGAATGATTACATTTGTTTTCCTTCTCTGGTAAACACCGCTTTTTCTACTCGGACAACTTTGAAATTGTGCCGAAGGGGTAAAAAACAAACCAGTAATAGGTTATGAAAACCTACTGCACAATGTTCACAAAAATAAAAAAACAAATATACAAATCAAAATTACAATTTAAAAAGAGGATTGCTGGAAACAATGGGAAAAGGTTAGCAATTGCTGCTGTCAAACCTTGTAGAAAAGATAAGCCACAGTGGTGTTCTTTGATCAAACTATTGAACCAACTCAAATGACGCGGCGGGGTCGTGTGCCGTCATGTGACCCCGCCGTGTCATTTGACGCACGTTGCCATGGCAATGCGTGTCTTCACATGCCCCCGCGGCGTCATTTGATGCCGCGTTGCGAAGACAGGGCAGAGACCAGGGAAGGGAGTTAGAGGCCTCACGCCTCCCCCGGCATTTAATTTAAATGCTGTGGGGAAGAGCGCGGGGCCTCTGTAACCGCCGCGCCCCCCCCTAGAAATTCTCGCGCCCCCCACTTTGCAAGTTGCAAACATTTTTAGGATACTGGAACTTTCTAATATGGATTGAAATGATTTACTCTTGTTTTTTTTTTTGAAGATCATCTGCCACCTCCTTCAACCCAATGAAACATGTCCTGGTCAATCGTTCACTTTCATCCAGCGGCGGATATGAAAATTTGCCGCCACATGGCACTTAGCTCTTGCGTCTGCCTCATTGCTGCCGCCCCCTTCCTCCTTCTGAACCACAGGGTCAAATAGCGTCGCGGATGTTACCATGGTAATGCAACGTCATGAGACGCTGCGGCGTCGCCATGGCAAGGAGATGCCATGTGATCTCACGTTGGTGACGTCCGCGACATCATTTGACTCAGCGGTTCAGAAGGAGAAGGAGGACGGCAGGTAAGGGGGGGGCCGCCACAGCTACGTGACTTCCCATCAGGCTCGTTAGCGCCGCATAAAAGTATAAGGGGGGCGGACATTTTTGCTGCCCAAAAAGTTTGCCACCTTATGCCAGGGCCCAACGGGAAATGCGCCACTGCTTTCTTACTACATAGAGGTGCACCTCTAACTGTGAAGGGTGATTTGGATTGTAAAAAGTGTACAGTAAATACAAATACCACTTGTGAGCACATTCACATGTCTCAGACAGGGAGGCAACCCCCTGCCTTTCCCCATCATCTCTTAGCATACAGTAATTCCACTGCAGCAAGGGATTCTGGGGAAGGACATGCAAGTGAGCACACACAGGGTGTTATATCAAAACGTGGCGTTACTGCCACCCAGATACAGAAATTGGGCTATGACAGTGTCTACATGGGTGTTACACCACAGCATCATTTAAATACCATCGCTGCATTTCTGGCATTATTTCCCTCTTCTTTCTTTTTCCAATTCAGAGATTGCTCTATTTCAGGGCACCCACCGGGCACCACTCCTTACTTCTTCTCCATTTTAACCCCTATAAGCTTATGCCTGCCGCATTGCACAGCTCTTTCAGCACAGCCTGGGTTAAAGACGTTAACAGATTGCACAGTAAGAAGTCCAAGAGTGAAATGGTTGGGGACTGCATTGTATAAAATGCCACCTTTGTTAAAAACGTTCTTGTCAACCCCTTCAGTGGTCTAAAGCATTGCATCCCTGTCCCCCTTTCCCCAGCCCTGTAATGGGCTAGGGGTATACAGTACTACGGGTTCTTTTTCATCAAATCAATGATTTTGCTGTACATGCGAGAAGGTGCATCCAGACCCCAGATGAAATCTAGATGTTCCCATTCTGGAATCTCCTCGTGGTAGACCAGGTTGGAGACCTGCGTGAGCAGCATGGCAATATCCTTGCGGTCTGCTAGCCAGTCGTTGCCACCACTCCAGAGAGCCGTTGGTACCGTCATGTCTCTCACCTTGTAACATGGAGGGCTAGTCTGAAAAACAACATTAAAAGCTGGGACTTATGTGGGAACTTTGCAGGAACTGGCCGCAGTGGAAGCCAAGAGATAACGGGGAAGGGCAGGGCGGCAGACCAGTGAATGTGCTCACAAGTGGGATTGTTTATTTACTGGGAACTTTGCAGTTTATTTAACACAAATAATCGGAAGAAAAAGAAAAATTTCAACGATTCGTAAAATAGAACAGGGAACGTCAGCTAGGTTTACATACTGTACGCTTACAAAATATTACACCGTCTTTGGTGTAAAAGCCTACCATTGTAAATAAGAAATAATCACACAAAATGAGCCTTTTATATCACGAGAAAATAAAATTGTATTTTAAATGTAAAAGTTTGGGTGTAGATTTAGATTTTTTTTTTTTAAATATATTCAATTACCATTTTTTTTTTAAATTCTCTATTCAAAAAGAATAGGAAAAACAGTCTTAACCCATCTTTAACTGCTCTGTGCGGGTACAGACACAGTATATCAGAAGGACCTAAAAGTGAACTGTTCTCCTTCTATTTGCAGGTAATATTAAAAGATCAATGTTTCACTCTTGGACCTTTGTCACTCTTGGACCTTTGTCACTCTTGGACCTTTGTCACTCTTGGACCTTTGTCACTCTTGGACCTTTGTCACTCTTGGACCGAAACGTTGATCTTTTTTTTTTAAATCGATAAATTGCCGTATCGTTATACAAAGACCTCTGGACGGTGATCATTTTGCAGTATATGGGATACACGGACCCCTCTTGGAGTGCGGACTCGGTTGGAAGAGCACCAGGGGCAGAGTATACTACAGCAGGGGTGCGCAAACGTGTCCCCCTGCGTCCCACTGCCTGCTTGCACCCCCCCCCCCTTTAACCTGGTCTCCGGCGTCAAATGTTTTTTGTAGGGTGTCTATGCTGCATGTTCACCCCTTTAGTGCACAAGGGCACTCCTTAGCAATGCATTAGTAACCTCAGGCATCCAAAGGATTACAGCAGGGCCCTGCTTCTCGGCGATCCGCTGATACAGCGGCACAGAGAAGGGGGCCGCCATCTTTGATTCTGAGTCGCGCATACGCAGAACGGGCGGTTGCGCCCGGCGCGCATGAGCAGACCGTTGTCTGCGTGCGCATACCGTAGTTTGCGCGAGCAGACCATAGGCCGCGCATGCGCAGAACGGCGAAAACGCCGTTTTGTGCATGCACAGAACTGAAAATCGCCGATCCACTTTCCGGCGATTTCCACTATACGGCGGGCCGCTGGAACGGAACCCGCCGTATACCCGGGGCCCTGCTGTATTTCATTTTCTGCCATACAGTTTTGTAAGAAACCCCATACATAACATTACATGGGTGGATTGTGAGATTGTTCCCACTTCCCCAATCACTAAAGTTGATTAATGCGGATTTGTAGGAGTTAAAGAATTCTTACTTCCAAAATCCTGTGTTTTTTTAAATAAATCAGTTGTAAAGTATTAAATAATACGCACTGTATTTGTTATTATTATTTTCACTCTTTATGCCTTTTTTTTTAACTGTTTATTTAGAATATTTCCAAAAGCCAGTTTTAATGCATTAGACTTCCTTGGGTTGCTATAGTAACCATGTAGGAAGTCACAGCACTTCCTATTTTGGAATTGGCAGCCATCTTGTGAACCCTGGATAGCAACAGTCTCGCCACAACCACCGTTTTATTTATTTTGGGGTGGGGTGGGGGGCAGCCTTTAACACAGCAATATCGACCTTTGCTGAATCTAGAAAAACAAAATAAATACATAATTTCCTCCAAAGTTGTTACCTGGTTGTAATGGATCATATTTCCCTTGCTGCCCCAATCAAAGGCCTTCAGTTCCCCAGATTTAACCGCCTGAGGAAACAAGGAAACAACACACAAGAGATGTGAATAAATTAAAGACCACTCCCTTCATTACAAGGGACTAAAACGAGACATTGCTGTTTACTCTGTGATGTTTAATGTGCACTTCTGTGAGAGCAGCTTACATAACACATTTAGATTTTTTTTTGTCTAATAAACCACGATGGTTTGCACGATATTAAGGAATTACAAAAAAACTTTATGGGGCTCGTTCTGTAAGGTGCGACAGCGCAGATGACGTGCTATTGCATGAAACGCCCCGTGACTTTAATGGGGCAATTCATCCCATGGCACGTCACCTGCTATCACACCTTACAGAATAAGGGCCTATATAAGCTCATGCACTGACCGTGGCCCCTTGCAGACGCACTTAAAAATATTTACATACGCTGTACATATATTAAAATAATAATAATAATTATATATAAATATATATATAATTATTATGGTGGGTAAAAAAAGTGACAAAAACCCTCCACAGTAAAGCATATAGCAACTGTAAATATTACTGTATGCTCATCTGCATGTCTTAGACAGGTCTGCAACCCTGTCTTTCACCATTATCACCTCGCACACAGCACTTCCACTGCAGCAAGGGATTCTGGGAAATGACATGCAAATGAGCACACGTGTCACCTTTTGCTTCAAAACCATGTAACATTAAACACATTTTAAAAAAGGACACGTTGCTCATTTTGTCGCGGTATTAATTACCTAAAAAAAAAAATTTAATAACTGGAGTTCTCGCAGAGTAAACTGGAATACATTATTAAATTACCAAGATCAAGATGTAACTGGAATAAAAAATATATATGTTTTGAGGAGCATCAAAGTTTTTAAAAGTAAAGGTGAATTCTACAGAAGTGGGAAACAGGTCAAACTCCAAGAGCAGAGAACACTGTAGAAAAAAGTATCACCTGCCCGGGCGTTATAAATCTTACATTAATCTTGTGCGTCCTTTAGGCCTCGGACATAGTAAGCGCTTAGGTGCTGCTGCTCGCTCTTGCTTGCTGCCGCTCGCTCTACCAGGAGCTTTTTGCTGTCCTGGCAGAGGAGACAGCAAGCGCTTGGGAGGCGGGTATCACTGTGTGTGTGTGTCACTTGATAGCTGTCAGTGTGTGTGTGTGTGTCACTTGGTAGCTGTCAGTGTGTGTGTGTGTCACTTGGTAGCTGTGTGTGTGTTTGTGTGTCACTGGGGAATGTGTGTGTGTGTGTGTGTGTGTGTGTGTGTGTGTGTGTGTGTGTGTGTGTGTGTGTGTGTGTGTGTGTGTGTGTGTGTGTGTGTGTGTGTGTGTGTGTGTGTGTGTGTGTGTGTATATTATATAATATTTTAAAAATTAAAAAAAAAGACATGTGAGAATAAATTATTTATTAACATTGTGCAACTTTGATAAATATATTCGAGCACACGCACACGCACACACACACACACACACCACACAGACACTGGTACACACACGCACACATGCATACACACACACACACACACGCACACACTGGTACACACACACATACACACACATACACACACATACAGTAGAGGCAACGTTTATTCTAACATTTGCTGTAAACTAGCCGGGTTACATTCTGGGTATGTGCTGGGTATGTGCTGGGTATGTGCTGGGTATGTGCTGGGTATGTGCTGGGCTAGTTTGAGGCACGTTTAAGGCATTTCTGCATTGACTAACGACCCATAGGATTAACACAGCAGGGATCCCTGGCAGTCCAATTCAGCTCCCCCGCTGTTAATCTGATAGGCCATTAATCAATGCAGAAATGCTGGGGCTAGTTTAAGGAAAGTTTAAGGCATGTATTCAGAATGTACCTGGTGTACCTGGGTCTTTTGGGGAATTGCCACTGGTTTTTGTTAGAATAATCGCTGCCTCTATTGTATACACACACACATGCACACACACAGACACAGACACACGGGGCAGAAGGGGGACACATCACCCGCTCCCCCCCCTTCAGCAGCGCAAGCCCCCTCCATCTCCCGCAGGCTGACAGCCCCAGGAATCGGGCAGAAGGGGGCACCTCACCCGCTCCCCCCCCAGCGCAACCCCCCTCCATCTCCCGCAGGCTGACAGCACCGCACATCAACACGCACACGCACACGCACACGCACATCAACACGCACACGCACATCAACACACACACTCACTCCGCTGGCGCCAGACAATAAGTACCACATTCACATTTCCCTGCTCTCCTTCCATTGGTTGCTGAGGCGTCACATGAGCGGAGTCAGCGCGTGAATTTAAAATTTCACTGTCGGCTCTGTTCAAGCGCGCCTCAGCAAGCAACGGAAAGCATGCGCGAGCCCCTACTAAAGCCGCTTTAATTGCGGCTGTTGGGGCTCAGTGGCAAGCAGCAGCAAGCGAGAGCAAGCGAGAGCACGCTTAAGCAAGCAAACACTAACCATGGCCTGGGCCTTAGAAGGGTATAGTTTCTGTGAAAAGATGGATGAACAATGAAAATATACATCACATATTTGGAAATCTTTACCTGAGCCCAATGGATCATGTTTTGCACAGATGTTCCAGCCGGACAATGCGAGGAGTACACATTTACACGACTCTAAAAGATAACGAATACAAAGATATATATTTTTTAATCAAAACAGCAAATAGAAAAGAAATACAACTTGGAGTCAGTAATGACTGTGCACAAAACTCAGTGCCTCAGATAACACAGGGAGTCGTTGTACAGACTAACAGAAGTTATGTGAGCATTACATTGACAATAATAAGACTGTATATGTATCAAGATAATAATAATAATAATAATAATATAAATATATATATATACATATACATATACATACATTATATATATATATACACACACACAAACACACACATTACACAGACCCTTCATCCCTCCCCTCCTCCTCTCACCCCACTACCACGTTCTCCCTCTCTCTCTCTCCCCCTCCTTTAATACCTCATGATGCCCCTAATTCTTTCCACCTTTCTCTCCTCCAGCATTCTTAGGCTGCGTCCAGGAACCATCATGCAAAATTTGGCTATGAAATCTTGTCCAAATGCATAACGAACAACTAAGCGGCTTTCCTAACATATACAGTAGCTGTGGTCCCACATGGAACCTTTGGATTGTTCCAGGGGATCCGAACCATGACCGGTCGCCTTACTTTGATACTTAAAGTAATCCGTCCTAGTGTGGCTGTTCTAGGTCTTATAGTCTGGGTGTGCATAATGACACACACAGACAAACATTCTGAGATAGATTATAGATAGATTATAGATCGAGAGATAATAAATGCTAAGCCTGGATCTTAAAAACAGAAATCAGCTTCTCTCAATATAACTGCTGCCTCTGGTGACTCTGGGACAGGTTAACAATATCCGTAGCCGGAGAACCCTAGTCTAAGTGGTCTGCTTCAAACATATCAAGACTAGAATGTTCCCTACATTTAAGCGAGATCCTAACAAAAAAAACAAAAAACAAAAAAAACTGTAGGGCCCACCAACTGGAATATAGCATATAAAAGAGCTTCTTACACATACCATATTAAGATTCTGTTTGTTAAATCCGCAGAGAACAAAGAAAATATTTCCACAGATCTCCTCCACTACCTCGTGCGTGCAAAAGTGCGTGGCGAGCCATCTTATTACATAGGTCTGGGGAAGGAATTCTTTCTTGCCAAACAACTCCTGGAAACAGAAAACAAAATTCCCTTTTAAAGACGATACTGGAGCTGGGTCCCATTTGCATGCATGTTACTCTGGCTTCAACAATAGTGCAGTGATTCCCAACAGGGGGTTCGTGGCCCAAACTGCACCTTAGTGTGGGTGGTATAGCTTTCATTACAGCAGGAGCTTCCAAAGTCGCTACCCACGATGCTTTGTATCCACAGCGACAAGGCATTGTGGGGGCTGACTTTGGAAGCTCACGCAATAATTGACAGCTTATACCACCCATGCTGTTTGCACACACGAAGGTGCAGTTTGGGGCCTTATTAAGTGTGTGTGTCCCCATAAGTTCAGGACCCTATACTGCCTGGGAATGGTCAAGCAGTTTGGTTAGCAATAGTCTGATGAGTAGGCAATAAGATTGATTAATTAAGGGTTCGGGGGACATATATTTTCTCGCAAGGATTGCACAATGTAAATAAGGTTAGGGAGCACTGCTTTAGTGGTTAGGAATGCAATGCAGAATATGGAAGCTCTCCATACAATACTAAAAACTATTTATATAGCGTTAAAACTGTGTGATCGGGACTTCAGGGATTGCCGATGATCACCCCAGTTGGAGGATTGAAGCAATTAGTGTTACTCTGTATGTTCTTATTAGAGTTTGTTCAGCTGTATGGCTTCCACCTTACTGATTATGACATCGAGAGGCCCGTAATGCAGAGAAAACAGAATACATACAATGCAACAGGGAAAATACGTCCCTTTCGAGATATGAATAACAGTCCAAATTATATCATATTGTGTTTAAAAAATATTAACAACAATATTTTAATATTTCTTTTACTGCTGGTTGCCACGTAACCTAACTAAATGGCCGTCAATGCAATGTAGATTGTGTAATATATTTTCTAGAGTTTAGATTTCGCGCAAAAACAAATACAATTGCATAATATTAGCAGAGCAGTTACATGGTTTGCTTTAAACACGCTGGGTTTTTTTTGTTTGTTTTGCTTTTGTTAAGAAAATATAACCTTAGATGATGCAGCAAAAACAAGAATGAGTATTTAGAAGAGTGTTCCATAATGCAAAATAGGAAGTTTATACCTTGCAAATAATAGGGTAAGTAATGGAGAATGTTGTCAGACGCCTCAGGTGTTGTGTGATGCAAAGCAAGTTCATCTAAGCGAGGTGCCACCTAGTGGCCAATAGTAACATTTCTTGCTCAGAGCCAATTTTAGCAGCATCCACACCCTGTGAACTGAGTACATTCTGTACCCATGCAGTAACAATGACAAATAGTACTCTCTTACAATGTGCTCATTTCATTCTACAATTTCATCTAAAAATCCATCTGTTTCCAGCATTATATTGTATAAAATTAACTCATAGGGGCTAGCAAACACATTACATTGATTTGCAAGCCCTAATGACAGCAAAGGTGTTAACACATTTCCATGTACCATCACTTTTGTTACAAAGGCGTAAAAAACGACACTGGGTGTTGAAAAGACTACGTAGGCGAAAATCCCATAGTGAGGAAGAGTACAATGCCTTGAAGAGGGGATATGATAACTATATACAAATATTTACAGGGACAATGCAAGGAGCTTTCAAAAGAACTAGTCATCCCACGGACAGTACAAACAACAGGGGGTCATACCTTAAGGTTGGAAGAAAGGAGATTTCAACAGCATTAAGGGTTCTTTACAGTATGGGCAGTTAAAATGTGGAATTCATTACCCATGGAGACTGTGATGGCAGATACAATAAATTTGTTCAAAAAAGGTTGGACATCTTTTTAGAAAGGAAAGGTATACAGAGATATACCAAATAAGTAAACATGGGAAGGATGTTGATCCAGGGAGTAATCTGCCAATATTTGGAGTCGGGAAGGAATTTATTTTTCCCCTTATGTGATATCATTGGATGATACGACACTGGGTTTTTTGTTTGCCTCTCCCTATATCAATGTACTGTAAATATAGAGTGTGTGTCATCTAAATTTGGCATAGGTTGAACTTGATGGGCATCAGGAGGCAAGGGGTCACTGGAGTAGAAATGTATGCGGTTCAGCACCAGAGAACCTCTGCTTAAGAAATACTATACACACACACACACACACACACACACACACACAAATACACTGTTGCTTTAAATGAACCATGTCCATTTCGGCTCCAGGGAACCCCCTGGTTTCCCAAGATACATGGCGGGAAAGGCAGCACTGGTACATTTGCATATTTAAATTTCCCTCGTCACGCGGGCCAATAGGATGACAGTGAGGCTTCCTATTGGCCCTCGTAACATGGGAGATTTTGTTTCTCCTGTAGGGGACAGTACTGGTACAGGTACAGTATGTCACTTAGAAACTAAGGGATCCTTGGATTAATGTGGTTCAGCTCCAGGAGCATCTGCTTCTGACCTCACTCCCCACCCAAAAAAAGCAATGAGGAGCTCTATGAAAATAAATATAATGCAGTTTAACCTATAACAAGGTTATACTTTAACCTGATTTTTTACATCCATTACAATACATATATGCCGGCATTCAGTAAATTCAGATAAATGGTTGTGGAGTTTAATCTGGAGTTAACTGCCATTAACTTAAATATACCCAGTACCCCTCATCGGAGCTTAGTGTACCCCCCCCCTACTTCAAACAGTGAAATAATTGAATACACAAAGCAAAATATCATACCTTGACTACGAACTCTGGGAAATGGCCCAGATTTGCCAGTGGACTACTGGAAAACTTGATTGTAGCCACAGGAGCAAGGGCAAAAAACATTTTAATTCGTTTAGCAAGCTGGGGCATGGTGGAGAAAGCTATAAATCCTAATAAAACAGAAGAGAAACATGTTTACAACATTGAAAACACAAAGGTGCAATTATAACAATGTACGTATTAATGGTATTGCCGATTACTTCAGTATTTCCTAAGGCAGTGTGGTCACTTAAAGTTGTCAAAATACGAATAACATGTAACACGAGTAAGATGTAAAGATATATTTATTTGGGCTTGTATCCAAACCAGTGATAATGTATAACATATAATGGCATTATCATCAATAATTCAATTAATGCCCATGTAGAAAGTGTCTCTCTAGAGAAATCTGTACTATATTACACATTTTAATAACCGAATTGTAACCCGTGTTTGAACGCTCAACAAATCATGAGGTTGTCTACTTATTATAATTGCAGTATCTGCAAATATCAAATTATACGGTACATGGGTATTCTTCAATAGCATTGTAAGCAATGTATATACTGTAGCAGAGTTTCGTCTTTGTGATAATTAGAACATGGAAACTCGGCCTGATGGTTGCTCTCATTGACTTGGGGAGCCCCAAAACATAACATTTTGGGCAGCGATTCATTGTGCCTGTTAGAGATACAGGTAAATCAAAAAACACACACACCAGGAGGTGCCACAGAGACTTGCATCAGCTTCTTCCACTTTAAAAAAGCAATTCATGCACTTTTTTCATTCATTTTGTTAGCATAAGTTTGAATCTGGGGGTCTCCAGAACTGGACAACATTAAAATCAGCTCCGGGCGTCCCTTACTTCCTGAGATACAGACCTCGAAAGGAGATGCCGGTATCTTGGCAAAGTTTACAGCCAATAGCCGAGCCTGATGATGTCACAGCTTCCTATAGGCCCAAAGGGTGCGGAGCTTTGAAACTCGCCCATTACATGATCCCTGAGGCTATCGGTACCCCCTACGGTGGTCTGTTTCTCTGGAAGCAGGGATGTCCCTGGAGACCCCCTGCTTCAATCATATGTTAAAAATAAATCGCCTGGTTTGCCTCTTTAAAGATCAGTGACCACTCTTCAAATTTTTTTTTTATATGAGTGTAGCCCTGGGCACCTTGTGCTCTGCGACCCCCCCCTTGTTACCTCCGCTGCCGGGAGCGATGGTGAGTGCTGCCGGAGCCAAGCGGCAGACCCGCCGGAGTTTCTGGAGGGTGGGGGCCGAGCAGGGAGCGCTCCGTAGGCTCCGCGGCGGCCTGACAGCACAGGGCGCCGCCATGTTCATTCCTCGCGCATGCGCAGGGTAAAGATGCGACGGGAGGCCCCTGTTAGTTCGCGCATGCGCAGTACATGCGTGCAGAAGGGCAGCCAATCGCAAGGAGGCTATAGCAGGGACTACAAGTCCCATGAGCCTCAGGAGCGCCCCACCTGACGCCAGGGAGCCAATAGGGCTGCAGTATCTCCCTGCTCTAGGAGATAGATACATTTCGCGCGCTCAGCCCACGCTAGGCAGTCAAGACCAGGAAGAGCTAGGGGTAGGAGGTGAGTGCAGGGGGCTGTGACCTGCTGCATTAGGCCAGCAGCCCACTAGGCCCCAGTGAGGTCCTGAGTCACCACTATAGCTTGTTGTGCTTCAGGGACAGGCCCTAAGTTAGGGATCCTGCCCCATTAGTGATATTGGCAGTTAGGGACACAGCGGACGCTGCGCTTCCCGCAAAGAGGCTTGGACTCAGTCCTGCTCTCTCAATGGAGTAGGCCTATCTCCAGGGTGGGATCGCCCCTGACGGATCCCCGCGCTCGGGGAAACCAGGACGTCGTGCAGGAGAGCGGCGGACCCTTTGTGAAGATCTTTTAAAGCCCAGGTGCCGTCGCACTGGGCAGGTATCGTTATAAGTGCACCAACAGAGTACTCACACATAGTGGCAGCGCTGACCACGGGACAAGGGTATACTGTGGACACGGTGTGGGGGTACACGGTGGTGGGCCTGGGGTATATACTCCTAAGTGAACGTGGATGACATTGGGGACTGTGGACACGGTCTGGGGTTATCACCCCTGGGAAGTAGTGTCACAAGGTGACATTGAGGTTGATGCATGTGTATTGTGTGATGTTATCTGCATATAGTAAACCTGAGTTATATATACCTTTGGTGTATGTGCTTATTGTATATACGGGTCCTGTGTGGGGTACATTCTACACTCCTAGAATCCTACAGAGGTGGAGGCGCTGTAAGGAAGATCGTTTCAGAGGATTCACCCCAGGTTCCCATCAGCGGAGGCTCAGGCCTCCTGTGAACCTGCAGGTATACGCACCACACCTGGTAACATATAGGTTCCCCCTCACATGCCCTATATCTGCGATTGGGGAAGGGGGAATATCCGTTACATGAGATATAAATGCAAATCCCTACACAGCAGAGCTTGTACATAACCCAACATCATAACTTTTCACTTACTTAAACTTGATCATATGTCTGCATCAAATAGATCATTGTGGAATTACACTTACTGGATGTGAATATTGTCATTACATTTGGATGGATTTCTTTTGTAATGGCCATTTGTAACTTTTAGAGCAGTGTCTTCTACTCAAGGGGACTTCAACCAGTTTAATCACAGGGACCAGATCCGAAAATAAATTAGGAGTATTATAATATAATTTAGCATGCATTGAAATAATCTCAAAATGTTGCAGTATTATCATCTTTAACCTGTGCACATTACCGTACTAGTGAATTACAGTGTGAACAAAATTGCACTTAGCTGCCTGGACAACTACAATGAAATTAGAAGCAGCAGCCAGTCCAGGGGCCACGTCAACACCCTTAGCCAGCCACATTTGGTCCACGGCCGGCAGTGGACGAGGCTTTTTGCCATGTTATTAAATAAAACAGCTTCTCAGAGCTCTCTGCCCATTGCTTACACACCTATTGTGGTTCCTTGGGAGTGGCCAACATAGTATATCTGCTCCTGTCCAGTTTTCTGTAAAATGAAGTTCACAACTGCTGGCAGATCTTGTTTCGCCATTTCATCATAACTGGAAAAAAACACACAATGGTTCATTAAAGCCCATAAATGTAATTGCACACTTTTATTAAACACACGGTGTAACGCTCGATTTCATGGATCAAAACTGGGCGCAGCATAACCAATAATGTATTTATTACTACACTAGAACCGCGAGGGGGGAGGGGAAGAGCTTAACCTCTGTATTGTAGCTCCGGGGACCCGCTGGTTCGTGGGATACTCATTGGGATAGTTTGAGCTCCAACCAGGGAAATAAAAACGGATTGCCAAATCTTGCGGGTCCCTATGGACAATAGAAAGCCGCGTCATGTGTTGCAGCTTCGCACTGCGCGGCCGTTTAAATGTAAAAGCGATACTAAACACAAAGGAAAACGTTTGGGGGGAAAAGGTGTGCGGGTATCTTACCTGAAAGCCCAGAATGCATTCTGTGACGGTGAAAGCGTTTTGTGCTTCCTAGACCAAGTGTTTCCTCTACTGTTCCCCATCCAAACATCATAGCCAGCATCTGCTAGGATGAATCCCAAGCTATTGTTTGCAAGATTGGTGACCCAGTTGCTGCCGTCTGCAAGCAAGCCATGTTGTAAGAGAACCACAGGCTTAGAGCCTAGAGAGAGAAAAAAAGACAAGCAAACCTTGTAGAGAGGCCAACGCGTGGCTGGAGTGTACAGAAGATATATTCTTAGCTCCACATCTCCCACTTGATATTAACTGTTAGGGGCGCCTCTCGTTTTGCCCGCTGCTAAATTCCTCCATCTGCCACTATCATATTAGTCACTTGAGACGGTCATGGAACATGTGTAGCTGTCATTTTTTAAACACTGTTCCCAACAAAGCACAGCACTCCGCCTTTAATCCGGTCACTAAAATGCAGCAAACATCTGAAAATTAGTGACAGCCAGACACCTGACAACCTGTAACACTTTGTCTTCAAATAGGGCAATTTATGGAAATGGCAATTTAAAAAAAAAAAAAAAAATAAAAAAAAAATAGCCCGTTAAAGGTTAAGGTCTCGTAGGCTTTGATAATGAATGGCCATTTAAGCACTGCAGGTATTTTGTGGGCCATCTCAATTTAGAGCAATTTTTGAAGAACAAAATGTTTTTCATTCCAAACCTTTACTCCCACACATACACACTCACAGAAACTAAAGATCAATTAACCCTTGTAGCCTGCTCAGACAGGACATTACCTAGGATTTATTGATTCTTTAGAATTATAAAAAAAACCCTATGCTCGTGCTACATACAGTACTTTTCCATTCCATTATTGTATTCGTTCTTTACCTGCTGTGAAGTGTATTCTCATGTTAAACGCTAGTCCACTCCTCACATACTGTGTACCTACAGTAGGGTTGCCAGGTGGCTTGTCCAAAAATACTGGACACAATGGTAAGATGCCATACCCCAACCAAACGTTTCATCATAATTTTGCAAAGACATTGAAATATGCTTTCAAAATATATTGAGGCAAGTTACATCCAATGCTTAATATACATGTTAGTATGGGATCATTTAAAAATGGTTTTGATGTACCTCCTAAAATTAGTCATCTATTATACGGTACACATTATCTGTTGAATCTTGCAATTCAGTTCCACTTTAAAGATAAGCTCTGGAGACTAAATTTGCAAGGTAAAACAGCGCCAGCACAAAATGTTAATATTATTTTATTAGGTTCTGGTTGCCTATGCTTATTATTAATATCATTGTTTACTTGTAAATCGCCAACATATTCCGCAGCACGGTACAATGGGGTACAGAGTTCTGTGTAGTACAAAAACAGTTACATCCAAGAGAGGACACACATGCACAAAGAGATACAATGAGGGCCCTGCTCAGGAGAGTTCACAATCTAGAGGGAGTGAGGGACAATGTTGAAATAAGAAGGTACGGTGGCTGCTGATTGTAGGATAAGGTGTGTCCGAGGTTGGATTATAGTCCAGTCCGATAGCTGAAGCCATTAAGGTTTAGAGGGGAGGATGTTATATAGAGTGGAGATTAGTCCAGCCACACAGCTCGTCCCAATGGGTTTGAAGGGGGGGTTGGCTGTTAGAGGTATGGCAAGCAAGCTTCCTTGAAAATGTGAATTTTCAGGGAGTTTTTAAAGCTTGGGGAAGAGTCTGATGGTATGTGGTAGGGAATTTCAGAGAAAAAAGGGTCACCATGGGAGAAGTCTTACAGGCGTGAGAGAGAGGAGATTAAATAGGAGAAAAGGCAGATGTCATGGGCAGAATGTAGGGGTCGTTTAGATATGTATTTGGGCGATAAAAGATGTAAAGGGTGGCAGCATCGTTGAGACTTTTGTAAGTCATTACCAGGGTTTTAAATTGAATTCTAGAGGCTATGGGGATCAAGTGTAGGGATCAGCATAGTGAAGCACGGGGTAAGGTGGATGGATGGATGCGAGTAAGGATAGGCGGACAAGGGGAATGCCAACAAAGAGAAGGTTGCCGTAATCGAAGCGGGACATAAGTGAGTGGATTAGGATTTTCATTACATCAGGAGTGAGAAAAGGGCACATCTTGGAGATATTTCAACGGTGGAGACAGCAGGACTTCGTGAGGAACTCAAAGTAAGGCATGAAAGAGAGATCAGAGTCAAAGATGATCCCTAGACAGTGGGCTTGAGATGTTGATGAGATTGTGGTGTTATTGCCTGTGAGGGAGTGTGAGAGTGTAGGGGTGGCAGTGGAAGGGGGAAAGCCTATTAGTTCTGTTTTGGACGTGTTAAGCTTCAGGTAACGGCGAGACATCCAGGAGGAGATTGCAGAGAGACAATTGGAATCACTGGACAGGAGGGAAGGAAAGAGGTCAGAGGAGGGGAGATAAACGTGGGTGTCATCGGCATAGAGATGATACTGATAGCTAAATAATTGTAATAGTTCACCAAGACATAAAGTGAAAAGAGCAGAGAGCAAAGGGCCTCCTCCCATCCCACACCGCTTCCTAACTCTCCTCCTGCCTTCCTTGACTCTTTTTCCGCTGTCTCGGAGGAGGTGTCACTGCTGATTTCTTCTCACTCTACCACCTGCCCTCTTGATCCCATTCCCTCCCATCTCCTAAAACCTCTTGCTCCTTCTATAATCCCTACGCTCACACAGACGTTTAACTCTTCCCTCTATTCAGGTACCTTTCCATCCTCCTTCAAGCATGCAACAGTTATACCTTTACTCAAAAACAGCAAGCTTGACCCTACTTGTCTTTCTAACTATCAACCTGTCTCCCTCCTGCCTTTTGCCTCCAAACCCCTTGAACGTCTTGTATTCTCTCGATGCTACATTTTCTCAACACCTATTCTCTCCTAGACCCTCTACAATCTGGCTTCCGCACTGCTCACTCCACTGAAACAGGCCTCACTAAAATAACTAATGACCTCCATGCTGCCAAAGACAGAGGTCATTAGACTCTGCTCATATTACTCGACCTCTCTGCAGCATTTGACACCGTGGACCACCCTCTTCTTCACATTCTCCATACTTTTGGTATTCGTAACAAAGCTCTATCCTGGATCTCCGCTTACCTCTCCCATCGTACTTTCAGTGTTTCTTTTGCTAACACCTCCTCCTCTATCGATCTCTCTGTGGGGGTACCCCAGGGCTCTATCCTGGGACCGCTTCTCTTTTCTCTTTACACACTTTCTCTAGGTGACCTAATCACATCTCTTGGGTTTAAATATCCTCTTTATGCTGACGACACAAATTTACTTTACAACCCCATACCTTACACCTGCTGTACAGACCAAAGTTTCTGAATGTCTCTCTGGAATATCATCCTGGATGGCCATTCGCCGACTTAAATTTAACATGGCAAAAACAGAGCTCCTTATACTTCCTCCCAAACCTGGCCCTACTACCTCCTTCCACATTACTGTTGGAACTACCATCATTCACTTGACTCCTCTCTCACATTCAAAATGTATCTAAAACCTGTTGCTTTTTCCTCTGCAAAATCACAACGATACGCCCTTTCCTCTGTTACTCGACTGCTAAATCTTTGACTCAGGCCCTCATTCTCTCCTGTCTCGATTACTGTAACCTCCTGCTGTCCGGCCGTCCTGCCCCTCACCTGTCTCCCCTACAATCTATCCTAAACGCTGTTGCCAGAATCCCTCTATTCTTTCCTAAATCTGTCTCAGCATTAACCCTCCTGAAATCACTCTCCTGGCTTCCTATCAAATCACGCATCTCGCACTCAATTCTCCTCACTTATAAAGCTTTACACTCTTCTGCCCCTCCTTACATCTCAGCCCTAATTTCTCGCTATGCACCATCCCAACTCTTGCGTTCTGATCAAGGATGTCTTCTCTCTACCCACTTTGTATCTAAAGCCCTCTTCCGCCTTAAACCTTTTTCACTGACTGCCCCGCACCTCTGGAATGCCCTTCCCCTCAATACCCGACTAGCACTCTCTCTATCCACCTTTATGACCCAACTTAAGACACACTTGCTTAAAGAAGCATATGAGTAGCTTCGTGGCCAATACTATGCACCTGATACATAAAGCTTGGCCCCCTGCTGACGCACTTACCTGAACGCCCGTCTACTGTCTTTGTACATTCTCCCCACCAATTAGATTGTGACTCTTCGGAGCAGGGACTCCTCTTCCGAAATGTTAGTTATATGACTGAAGCACTTATTCCCATGATCTGTTATTTGTATTATTTGTTATTTATGTGATTGTCACGTGTATTACTACTGTGAAGCACTATGTACACCAATAGCGCTATATAAATAGAGACATACATACATACATACATACATACATGAGGAGAACCATTAGAGAAGGAAACACTGAAGGAGCAATTGAAAAGGTAGGATGTGTGCCAGGAGAAGGCTATAACACGGAGGCGAATGGAATGGATAATGTTCAGGAGAAGGGGGTGATCAACAGTGTTGAAGGCAGCAGAGAGATTCAGAGAGTTAGTAGGGAGAAGGGACACAGATTTAGCTGTGAGTAGGTCATTGGACACTTTTGTTAGTGCTGTCTCGGTGCAGTGTAGAGGGCAGAAACCAGATTGCAAAGAGTCAAGCAGGGAGTAGGAGAAAAGAAAGTGAGTCAGGCTCAAGTCGCTCAAGTAGCTTGGAGGCAAAGGGGAGAAGAGAGATGGGGCGGTAGTCAGAGGGTGAGGTTGAGTCAAGTGAGGGTTTCTTTAGAATGGGCGTGATGAGTGCATGTTTGAAAGAAGATGGGAATGTGTCAGAGGTGAGAGAGAGGTTAAAAAGACGAGTTAGGGTGGGGTTAGGGTGCCAGAGAGGATGCAGAGGAGATATGAGGGAATAGGATCAAGGGGGCAGGGCGAGATGTGGAGTGCGAAGTCCTCATCCTTAGTCACAAGGGAAAATGAGCTGAGGATGGATTTAGAGGAGAGGTAGGTGTTGCGTGTGGAGCTTGACATGGAGATGTCATGTCTGATTGACGTAATCTTGTCTGTTAAATAGGTAGCGAGGTCAAGAGGGGTGCAGGTGTAGTTGGGCAGAGAAGGTAGATAAAGGTGGCGAATATGCGTTAAGGGTCGCAGGACAAAGTTTAACTCAAGAAAGACTATAGCAGAAGTTTAAGGTTTAAGTAGTTGCAGTAATCATATCGAAGTTAAATGGCACATTTCAGAACCTCATTAATGCAGCTACTACAAACTTTTTGCTAAATTAAAAAAGAGCAATTCACAACGTAGTACGTGTATGGTCAGAAATCTGCATTATTAATGATTATATGACCCCCAAAACACTAGGGGGAGCTCGTGTCATTCTCTTGGAGATATGTCATCAGTCAGAAGTCTGCACATGCAAATCTCAAAATTACAATAAAAGCAGGGCTTAAAAGAAAGAAAGAAAGAGAGAGAGAGAGAGACATTTATCAGCGATTGTATATTTTGTGAAATAAAAAAAATATGGCACTAGTTGAATACAGCGAGTGGCTGTCGTGCCTTGGGTGTTAGGGAACCAAGGACAGTGATAGGATAAAATGTAGGTGATTGACATCTTTTTCTACACTTGTGCCAAGTCACTTTACCTACCGGTTAGCAATCCTTACACAATGTACATGGCTGTGTTTTTCAGTGTTGTTATATGTGAATAAAGAATTGTTGTGCATTTGCTTTCATTACCTGTGAAACTCCATTGATTAAAAAAAAAATCTCAACCTAGCCCTTGTTGCAATTCCACATACCCCACAGAATCCTATTGAGTTTGACTCCTATAAAATAATTGTTATCTTGTCCCCTAAGCATGTCTTAAAAAAAAAAAAAAAAAAAAAGAGTGTGTTAAAAAGCATGATTCTTAGCTTTAGGGGTTACCATGGTAACCTTGAGACTCCGCTGGGCTCTAGGGAGAGCTCCATTTTATATTATATTAAAAATAAAAAACAGCTTTAGAAGAGGCTAAGGGGAGATCTTTAAAAAGAAAAGAAATGCAATGTAAATAATATATGTTGATCATGCGCAATGCTTTGCATACCAATGCAGTACTTCATTGTAAACAGGTTTAAAAATCATCTGTGAGGATAAGAAGATTGAATTACAATACACTAAACTTTTTCTACCTTGATCGGCAAGCTATTTCTTCCACTCCAAAAGGTTCTGTTGCCCTGTAACAAAACCCAGTGCACTGTGCAACAACTGTTTACCTTTTGGGGTAGGGTGTGCTTGGGAGGGGGCGTAGGGTGTGCTTGGGAGGGGGGGTAGGGTGTGCTTGGGAGGGGGGGTAGGGTGTGCTTGGGAGGGGGGGTAGGGTGTGCTTGGGAGGGGGGTAGGGTGGGGAAGACAATGGCAACAGAGGGTGGCCTTTTAATTTTTGCCCCCTTTTTGGGGGGCAGGAACAGAGGTCTGAGCAGGGGCAGCGACGTCTCCTACGGCCCCTGGGGGGACCCGAGGCCCCCGAGTACCCCGCTGTGGCGGGCTCAGTGTGACAGGGTGCCTTGGCTTAGGAAGGAGTGGGTGCAGGAGCTTGGGTCGAACTTCCCACATAAACCTTACAAGTGACACATTTGCTAATAGTTTCTGCAAGACGTCAAGATTTGAATAATTGAAGATGGTAAACGGAAACTGTACAGCGATGAGCAAACGCCAGGAAGCTTGAAAGCATTTTTGTTAAGAACTTAATACAAGTTTCCTGAGAATGAAGTGTGAAGCACAGAAGATTCTGAACATTCATTGTTTTGATTGTCCCAGACTGGTCCCTGCTTGGAAACACTGCAGTATCCAACAAGCATAGGATTAACTGGGCTACACATTTCCATGAACTAGAACTTGGCAAGTAGTAGTAGGCCTTCAAATGATGTTGTTATGTTCTGTCATCGTTCCTAACAGAGACGTACATGTATTTAATTTCAGCTTCACACATCTTTCCAAACGAAACTATGCTTTGCCTTAATTCCGTGTTATTTCCAAGAATATGCTCAGTCTCACCCTGACATGGACATGGACATATTGTCCTAGCCACAAAAAAACCCCGTGATAGTACTTGGCGCTCAAATTCAAGATGTTTTTCCAGAAGTCGAGACTAGGCCAAGTAAGTAAGGAAATTGCACAGCTGAACTGCGTGGTGCTGAATAGTTACAGCCCAATCTAGGCATCTGTGCGAGGCCTTCTGCTTGGAGTCCCACACAGGCAGATGGCGTCACTGGATGCGAGATCGCGTTGCACCCAATTACTACAAACAACTGCACATACGTAATGAACAAATAGTGTCATTCAATGTGGAAAGAAGAATTCCAACCAAAATACTGTATGTACTGCAAACTTGCCCTAATAGGCCACTGCATTTAAAATTCATAGGAAAATCGGCACAGAAGGTCGCGGTAGAAAGACAGCGTTTCCCAACTTGGTGTAGAAACACAGAAGGGGAAAAAAAAACCATAGATTTCCATAGAATCAGTAGACTGATGCATCGTCTATCCATCTTCAAAATAAAAAAAATACTCATTTGTTTTGTTAATGATGTAACCCTCCCTGTCCGGCCTCCAGGGAGATTACGCCGGGGTACTGCGTGTGGCTACTCCGCATGGGTTACCCTGACTCAGGGTGCAGGACCCCGGCGGCTGGGCGATGAGGCGATGAGGCAGCAGGTTGTACGATAATGGGCGCCAGGAACGTGTCTTTCATTCAGATCCCCAGGCACGGGGACCAGTCACATTTCCAGAAGAAGTACGTTTTTATATCAAACATGCAGGATTACGGTTTCTTCCATCACTGCCCACTCCTAACACTATAATGGAGGGTTACTAACTGTGTTCCTTTCTTGTGTGGCACCCGGCCCCCCTTGTTGCTTCGGGATACTCTTTGCTATAACCCCGTTTACACTGAGCCCACGCGGGAATCCTGGGGGGTCCTTTATAAGTGACACCTAGACATTTGGCCTGTTTGGGAACTGCCGCCTCCTTACAGACGGAGAGGAATGCTAATGCAGATCCGCGGCTAGAGCTGATCCGCTGACATCCGGGAGCCCTCTTGACGTGGGGCCCTCTGTGGCGTGACAATTTCCTATTCGTTAGCTATGTTGTACTCCCTTCAGCAGGGATCCTAACTAACGGGCACTGTCCCTATCTACAGCACAATTAAATAGGGGGGCCTCTGAGCAACCTGTGCTGAAGCAGGAGTATCCTGAAAACCTGAAATGTTGGGGGAGAGGGCGGGGGGAGATTGAGGACTGGATTTGAGCACCCTGAACTAAGGACTTATTCAATAAACCCAAAGATGTTCAAGTCTATGGGGGTTTTCTGCGATCAATGCTGTTTTTCATGCTGCTAGGGAACCCCAAAGAGTTCTTCCTCTTTGTAGAAGTCTGTAGAGTACAAAGTCTTGAGACTTTTAAAGCTCTGTAAACACCATTCAGATGTATGAAGAAACCTTCTCAAGGTCTGCAAAGGTATCATAAGCTGCAAAGAATCGACACCCAGGACCAATGCAACTCTTTGCAGTATGAGCCATATCTCTCAAGTGGTGCTAAGTCATAAGACACCTTACAGCCCATTGAAATTAATGGGCAGTAAGGTCATACAGGCCTTTAAGGTGTCTTGGGGCTTATGTTATACAGCCTAATGTGTTCATCTGCAAAGTGTAAACATGAGCCTGGAATTCTGGCCTGGAAGGACTAAAATAATTATAATGCACAAGATAATGACAAAAAAAAAAACCTTTTGATTCAATGTTCGGTCACCACTGTCCAATGTGCCCACAACATACTGTGGTGGTAGGCATATGGAAAGTACCGAGTAACCCAGCATTGCAAATTACCAATCGCGGACCAAAGGCGGACGCAAGGCCCAAGTTCCAGGAACCAGCCTGTTTTCCAACACCAAGTTGAAGTAAAAATTCAAAGAAGGAAAAGGCTACATTGTATATATGAACAGACACACACACACACACACACACACGTCAATCGTCATTCGTCTCTGTTGACCTACAAAATCCCAAGTTGTAGTCATTGGGAAAAGGCTTCCTAATTAACATATGACCAGGTGGGTCACTCAAGCCCTTAAAAAGCAAATGGGCTATTTACAGTTAAATTGTGAAAACACCATCAGTTGGCAAACCCTCAAATCAGCAACATGTAACATACCTTTAGTTGCATATTTTACCCCATAAGGTATTCTGTTAATGCTCAGGATATATCCATCGGCAGTAAACACTTGATATTCCTCACTAGGATAGCCTTTGTATCTGATCAATTCACTCTGCAGGAAGAAGAAGAAGAAAAGGTTGCATCCCGTGTAAGAGAAGCTGTCCCACTTAGCAATGTGTGTTGTACTGCAGTTCAAATGGAAAAGTAAAAAAGCCAGTGTGTCATATTATGTACTTTCTTTAAAGCGGCAGGGTGTTCTGGACACCCTTTTGTGTTTGCATATTTTTTTACTTTGAGATCTCTTCTGGCTCTCTCCAAAGCCATTTTTATTTTTAAAACCCGCCTCTCTGTTCAGGAAATATAAGGTGTTGAAATGTTAAGTGTTTCTGGAGGTTAAAACGGAGCCCTCCCCGGACCCCAGTGCCATCTAAAGCAGGGGTGCACAAACTGGGGGGGCGCAAGACTTTGTTGGGGTGGCGCGGTGTTGACTGTTCTGTAATTCACTTACCCCAGCTTCAGCCAACTCATCTCCATGGCAACGCCGCGTCATGGGCCATGCGAAGGGACTTCACGTCACATGACCGCGCGGCATCATTTGATGACGCATTAGAGGTAAGGAGTGGGGGGGAGGGGCGCAGCACAGGAAGTTTGCGCACCCCTGAATGCTAAAGGTTACCATGGTAACCTCAGAAGCAAGAGATTACGTGGAAGACCCTCAGAAGTCCGTTATATCTGGCCTACTAACGTAACGTTACCTAAATAGTTAACAGACGTTAGTTTCGTTGGGTTTTACGAGTATCCTCAAAGCTAAATACGTGCAAAAACAATGGCCATTAGTTCTTATTAGCATACGCCATGTCAAGTTAAAACTGCCTTGCTTTAGCTTCAACTAACATGGCATTAACCCTGTCTAACCCAAAAATGGCGTTATTTCTATCAAGTCCCTGAACAGTGGCTTAATTAAAGTTAAAAAGAGGGAGGGGTGGGTGGAGGTCTATTTTGATCTGTTTTTGCCGGCCAATTAGTTGAACAGATTCTACTTGGGAACCAAGTAGGACAAAGAAAAACCAGCCAAACAAATATAAAATTAAACCAACAACAAGTGCACTGTAAATAAAATAAAGTGCGCTAAAAATGAAGGGTTAGTACAAAATTGTGAGTTGTGGATACTACGCAGAGCACCCCGTCTGACGCCCACTGGGAGGCAAACTCTGAAACCGTCCCAGTGGTGTCGGCGTACGTGTACTCTGCCCGGATATGGGAGCGCACCAGAGCCCGGAACATGGCCACGATGTTTGTTGTGACCTCCCTCTCCAGACACGGCTTCCTAGTTTTATAAATGGCTAACTTAGCCAATGCCAGGAGCAGGTTGATGAGGAGATCCCTAGGCATATTGTCCCAGGGCACTCGGCACCCAAAAATAAAAAGGTGAGGGGAAAAGTGCAGCCAGAACTGCAGGAGAAGGACCCACAAGGTGGAAAAGGGGGGCTGCAGTCTAGCGCTGCTAAAATAAATATGGTACACGGACTCCCACTTGCCACAGAAGGGGCAGGTGACGGGGGAGTCCGTGAAGTGAGCCAAGTACTCTCCCGTGCTCAGTGCACCATGGAGGACTCAAACTCAAATCCCTGGCGAGACGGGGAACCAACTCTGAATAGAGTTCCCACCACCGGGGCCTCTCTTCCTCGTTTGCAGGATGTACCCGCCTGCAGATGGTATCGGAGTGGGCGACAAGGGCGAGGTAGTGCACTCTATGGAGCACGAGAGAGTACAGGCCTTTCCTCGGCATGCCGAACAAACATGCTGGGAACATGTCCCCCAACCTGCTGAGGTTGGGGACGGAAGGAGCCTGAGGGGGTTGCCGTGGCTTTGGTCTCACGCAAAGATCCGGAGAGCAGGGCTCTCCGGTCTGCAATACCCCCTCAATGAAGGTGCGCAAGTCGGGTGGGTGGCATCTTTAATCTCCTGGATCAGACGATGAGGGACGCGGGCAGTAGGTAGACCCATACGGTGCGCGAGCACCTCTGCCCCTACCCTGTCCCGTCGTTCGTAGTCCAGGATATCCGACTCTGGTCACCTGCGCCAGGATTAGTTGGCGGCAGATATAGGGTGAATCCAACATCTGAGCCCTCACTGCTAGATAAAACAGCAGGGGCATGGCAAGGAAACCAACCCCAACCGCCTCCTGTCCTTTCCTGGTCACGGAGACCTGGCTCCAGGTCCTTAGGAAGTCCCAGTAGTATGCCGGCAGCACTGAGAAGTCTCTAGCTAAACCCTCGGGCTTGACGATAAACAGTTGCCGGTCATACCCCGTATGCACAGCTGGCGAAAGAAACTGATCGCCAGTTGGCACCACTGCGGATGGATCTGCAAATAGGTATCTCTGCAGGTATTAGAGGCGGAAAGTGTGTATCTGGGAGCGAACACACACCACTTCCTGTCCACCCTCTCCGAGAGGGAGGAACCCAACACCCGCAGAGACCCAATGCTTCCCCATCCAGAGAAAGTCCAGCAACTTCCTCTGGATCTTGCTGACAAATTCAGGGGTTGGACCCGTGGCTATCAGACGGTGCCACAGCTGACGGGCCACCAGCTGGTTGATCACCAGAGTCCTTCCCCTGAGGGAAAGCATTTGACAGATGCGCCCACGACCCCAGACGAGCGATGACTCGTTCTTCAAGATCACTGAAGTTTTCTAGAGCCGGGTTCTCCGCAGCAGACAGGTAGACTCCCAGATATTTGATAGTATTGCTCCCCCAAGAGACATTACGAAACATGGGGGGCAAGGAGTCTAGCTGAAAGGGATCCACCAAAAGGTCTGAGCACTTGGACCAGTTGATCCGAGCTGAAGAGGCCGTGATGTAGACCTCTTGGCACACTTGCGCCTGTTCAAGATCAACTAGATCCTTGGCCACAAGGAGCATAGGCTGACAGGACTACCCGCATGTCGGGCTCCCGCAGCGCCAGCCCGGTGAGCCTCTTCCTCAATAGGCAGAGGCTCGATGGCCAGCGCGTACAGTTGCTCGGATAGGGGGCATCCTTGACGTACTCACCGACCAAACGCCAAAAGGTACTGTCAGAGACCAATTAATCTTCACCAGACACTCTGCAGAAGCGTACAGCATCTGGAGAAGGCCCACAAATTGTGGGCCAAAGCCAAATGCCCACAGGATCTGTATGAGGTATCGGTGATCCACCCTGTGAAATGCCTTCTCCTAATCTAGGGACCGGAAGGCAAGTGACAGACCAGTCCTCTGCGCGTGGTTCAGCAGGTCCCGGCCAAGAATTTTTTTTATCATGAATGCTCCCGCCCGGGACAGTGTAGGACTGGTCGGGGTTAATCACCTCTGCCAGCACGGAGTTGAGCCTCAGCGACAGTGACTGCCTGGTCACATGATCTTCCCCACAGAACTTTGCATCATTAGTCCACTTCTGCTGCACTGACAGCCATTTAGTGAACCCCCGAGCCGAATCTTTGCCGATCGATCGGCAATTTAGCTAATTACTTATTGTGTGGATTGTATTGATGCACATATTAAAGGGGGGGGGGGGAGGGAGGAGAAACGGCAGCTTGGACTGCTACTTTCAGGCTTGGCACCATTTAGTAAATCGAACCTTAGGTAGTCAATTTGGATGCGGACAGGACCTTGGGTTCACAATGCCTCTTCGGTGGTAGCACATTTAAATGTTTTATCACTTGACCTAATGAATGTGTATATAAAAGAGGTGGGAAATTTAGCTATTGTAGAGAGTGGATCTAAGGCCTCGGCCATGTTAGTTGCTTGCTTGTGGAAGCGCGCTGAGGCGCGCTCCTGCTCAGCACTGAGCCCCTACAGCCGCAATTAGAGCGGCTTTAGTAGGGGCTCGCCTGCGCTTCCGCGCGCTTGCGGAAGCGCAGGTCTTAGGGGAATTTAAAATTCCCCCGCTTGCCGGCGAGACAAAGGCCGGTCACGTGAGCGGTTCGCCCAATGAGGGCGAACCAGCTCCGTGACGTCACTGGCCCGCCCCTGGCCAGTGACGCGCCCGTCCCCGGCCCGCCGACGGCGTGTGCGGTAAGCAACCGCAAGGCCAGGGAAAACACCCGCTTTCCCTGAGCCTCAGCGAGCAAGCAGGGAGCATGGACTCGGCCTAAGACTGCCCTTAAATGTTTGGAAACAACAAAATGACATTGTAATATGTATTATATAAAGCAGGGGTGTGCAAACTGGGGGGCACGAGATGTTCTTGAGCGGCGCAGCGGTTACAGAGGCCTCTGTGACTTAACTTACATTTGTGTCAGACATTGCAACCCGGCGTCAAATGACGCAGCGGGTCACGTAACGTTCCATTGACGTCACATGACCCTGCGACGTCATTTGATGCTGGAGCCGAGCCAGGGGGGAGCGTGAGCCGAGGAGGAGAGCAGGCCGGGGGAATAGTTTGTGCACCCCTGATATAAAGCATTGCTTTTTGTAGATTGCTGGAGAACATTAGGAATATGACGCATGGATTCGCCTGGATTAAAGGATTGAGATGTTGCAAGAAGTTGTTATTGTTGAGCCAAGTAACAGCGAGAGATGTCCGGCTGATGCATTTCTTCTTTTGGAATTCTGTGAAGATTTATTCGTGTATACAAATCAGAGTGGAATTCACATTGTGTTTCCATTTTAAACTCCAATGCTGGGGTTTTGACACGGAAATAAATTTGAGAACTATGGAAACATTTACACATAAAGTGATTTTCTTAGGTCAATCGCCCAATAAATTAGAGACTATGGTTCCCTGAATCATCAAAACTGCAGGTGGCACAAAGTTCAAAATCCACAACTTGCTGAGAACTCATCTACCAGAAGCCTTTGCACAACCCACATTACACAATCCACTCCAGGCAGATGACAAGACTGGAGGATTTTGACCTTTGAATCCAAATCTCATGCTTTTCCTAGTGACATATCATGTAAGAGGCATTGATCGCTGTACACTTCAATGTGTCATACTGTTAAAATCTTTCAGTGCTGAAATGCATAACATTGTAGCATGGGACGTCCACCACAACCAACTCATTTCTAAAAAAAAAACACCGATTGTATCACACTTTAAAAGTGTTGCAACCTATTATTTTAAAAAACATTTTGTTATAACGTTGACCTGTTTAAAGATATATATTTATAACATTTTCATTTTTTTGCATTTTTTTTTCCTTCAAATAATCTAATTACATCAGTGTTTGCCCCCAATCTTATCTTGGATAAGGTGAATATGCAAACATAGGCTCAATGCATCACAGCTGACATTTTATAAGACTTACATGTACTTTGGACCTTTTTTGTGACTTCCTCATAAATACAAGAACCAATACTCTGGTCACAAGATCATCTCTCACATGCTTACAATGTGCTGTTCTCAATCAGCCATTATTCATTCAACCCCATTAGAGCAATGCGCGGGCCCCTCCGGTATTGAATAGGGTAACTGTTCTGTGTAGAGAGCAGATGTCACCAATTCCTGATACTTTCTAAGCAGATCGCATAGGAACAAGAAGAATCCCCAATGACTATTACTGTATTAATATACCGTATCAACGCTACAGAAAACAAGCCACTTTGAAACAATCCTGGTACTTCCTCAAGATCTTTCAAGCACCCAATATCATTAGGCCGCCCCATCCTCCCTTGCTGGTTGACCCCATTTATTTAACTACGAAGTGACACATGGTGTTTTTCCTTATTCATTGGCTCACAGCTATAGTAAGGAGGTTGTTGTTTTTAGTTCTAAAAAAGTGACAGAACATCCAAAAGATCTATATTTCCTCTCTCAGAGGGCTCCGGGTGCTGAAATTGTAGTCCGTCTCCTGTGTGACACCCAGGTTGAAGTACGTTTATAATAATCAGCCCAAACTATGCTTGTAAAATAACACCATTGTGCACAAACAGTAGGACTTATAAGGTAATGGGTGAAAATTGAAGGCAAAGTGTGTTTCTCTTTACTTAAAGAGCTCTTGGGAATGGGGAAGTGTAGAGCGATGTACCGCATGCAGGGGAAGCTAAGCCATGTTTTGCATTGTTTTAGCACTCCCCAAAATATGCACTATATTTCAGAAGAGGGAGGGAGGGAAACATAACTTACAATGTTCATAGATGCTTCAGGATCTGCATTATACATAAAGTCACCGCCGGCTCCGACTCGAATTCTCCTGGAAACGTTCTCTGAATGTGCAATCACCAGGAACAGAAATGCCACAGTAACCGACAGCCACATCTTGAGACTGGGAGAAAAACATACATGTGCATTTATAGCACGTGCAAGGAAAGGTTAGCATTACGCGGGAGACGGTGGCTAGTGACACAGTTAAATACAGTGTTTTGCAATGGTAGTAAAGTGCTGCCCAGGCTCAGTACAATGCTTTACAAGATTAACATGTCATATAGGACTAGTGGTGAACGGCATTAACCCCTGCTGCGCTGGAGGGACTGAATGGATTGCTGCGCTCTCAGTACTGACGCAATTAGAGTATACACAGGGTTAACAAGTATTTGAAGGGTCAGCTCATATTATTGGCAGGGTTCAAGAAATCTATTCCCAGGGGACCCTATGTATCAAGGCAAAAGTGGTGCAATTGTGAAGCAAAACTATATATATCAAATCAATGGGATTATATATATATATATATATATATATATATATATCCCATTGATTTAATACATATGATGCAGACTATTTGCCCCAGAATTGCTCCAATTTTACCTTGGTACATAAACTCCTTTTCTTTTTTTTATGCAAACTATGTATAAGACTTTATTTCTTCACAGAAATAAAGCACATAAAAAGTGATAAATATGATATTTTTCTTATGTAGCACAGACAGTGTACACTTCAAAAGGCAAGTGGCATTATCACTGATCAACGCCAAAGTTAAGCACATAAAGAGGACATGTGGTGTGCAGGGTTGACACAAGTCATTCGCAAGATTGACATATATGGTGTAACTCAGAACATTTAAGTTCGTTCCACAATTAAAACACACGATGCACGTGGCTAATGCATATGAACAAACTCAAACTTCCTACACACAGCGCTCTGGCATGTCTTTCATCAGGGACATTTATATCACGCGGAGAAGCTGCAGATCTATGATACTGTTAACACAGAGCTTTCTTAGGGTTAATATACATGTACGTACAGGGTTGTATGTAGCTGTAGTGGGATAATACAGTAATTGACAGCGTTAAAGTACTTTACATACCAAAGCCAGGGAAGTTGGCTGCACACACCCACGTCTTAGCAGCACAGCAGCCCAACTCAGATTCCAAACCAGAAACTGCAGCACCTATCAGCACACAGAGCGTAATATCACACCACACGCTCCGGCATACAGGGGCAGGCCAGCTACTCTGACAGCAGCGTCTCATACATCCAATAACCCGGCGGCTAACTTAGAAGACATGTGCATGCTACCAATAGGAAGTCAGAGTGATTGCAGAGCAGCCAGCCTCTTCCCCCACTGAAAACCTGTCGGGAGCCAATCATGCAGACTCTCGCTCTCTTAGGTCATGTGACCAACTCCAACTTGCCTGTCACATCTTCTCACAGATCACGTGACAGCATCTATCCTCAGCAGCCCCAGTGCCACTAAGTGCCAGTGTGTGTATACCAGTATGTATTGAGGGAGTCGCTGCGGCGATGTTTCTGTAGGTGCCAGTGTGTGTATACCTGTATGTATTGTGGGAGTCGCAGCGGCGATGTTTCTGTAGGTGCCAGTGTGTGTATACCAGTATGTATTGAGGGAGTCGCAGCCAGCGATGTTTCTGTAGGTGCCAGTGTGTGTATACCAGTATGTATTGAGGGAGTCGCAGCCAGCGATGTTTCTGTAGGTGCCAGTGTGTGTATACCAGTATGTATTGAGGGAGTCGCAGCGGCGATGTTTCTGTAGGTGCCAGTGTGTGTATACCAGTATGTATTGAGGGAGTCGCAGACGGCGATGTTTCTGTAGGTGCCAGTGTGTGTATACCTGTATGTATTGAGGGAGTCGCAGCGGCGATGTTTCTGTAGGTGCCAGTGTGTGTATACCAGTATGTATTGAGGGAGTCGCAGCGGCGATGTTTCTGTAGGTGCCAGTGTGTGTATACCAGTATGTATTGAGGGAGTCGCAGCGGCGATGTTTCTGTAGGTGCCAGAACCTGAAGAAAATAAAAATGACCTGTGATAATTACACTTTAAATAACGGGGGTGGTAGAAAAAGCCTTTTTTTTAATTCGCAGTTAGTAGTCCACAACTACAACAAAGCAGATACTGTAGCTATTGTTTTCATGTCCCGTACCAATTAAAACCAAGTGTACAAATTGTACCTAGTTTTGCCTGTGTGTGAGAGTCAAATATATCTCCAGTGACTGTCTCCCATTCAGCAACTTGAAGATCAAGGGACTGGTTAATAATAATAATAATATGTTCTTGTATAGCGCTGCTAGTTTTACATAGCACTTTACAGAGACATTTTGCAGGCACAGGTCCCTGCCCCGTGGAGCTTACAATCTATGTGTTTGGTGTCTGAGGCACAGGGAGATAAAGTGACTTGCCCAAGGTCACAAGGAGCCAACTCCAGGAAATGAACCAGGTTCCCCTGATTCAAACTCCGTGCCAGTCAGTGTCTTTACTCACTGAGCCACTCCTTCTCCCGTGAGCCACTCCTTCTCAATGTGTTATTTGGAATTTATTGTCACTTCTATTTTATGTATATCTAAATAAATACAAATACATCCAGAGATGTGTTTCAGTGGTATAATATCTTTGCATGTAATAAATTACACAGCTGTGCTGAAAAGCTGTGTAATGCGGCAGGCATAAGCTTATAGGGGGTCCATGTTAAAATGGATTTGAAGTAAAAGGTGACACTGTGTGCTCATTTGCCTAGAATTTCCCAGAATCCCTGGCTGCAGTGGAAGCACTGTATTCTAGGAGATAATGGGGAAAATCAGGGTTGCAGACCTGTCTAAGACATGTCAATGTGCTCACAAGTGATATATTTATAGCTATTAATAAATGATGTAGCTATTTCCATGGGCCCAGCATTGGAGGGTCTGATTAATATATGGAGTTTCTTGTTGATTATAATAAAAAAAAAATAGGTGCTAATACCAACCAGCTTAACTCATTAATAATGTATTGTATTTTGCAGAGCATATAGATCAGTATTTTTTAATATGACTTATTTGGCATTGGCTATTTTACAGAAGGCACCTTACAGATAATTCTTCTTTTTCTCACTTAAAAATGAAGTTGGAAATGTCACAGTTAAGGCAGCACTCGCGCTGGCCTCCATCTTTTGGCATTTCATTTTCCTCTCTTCTTGCCCTTAACAACACTGTTTTGATTATTTACATTTGATTGTTCGTTACGGAGATATAATTATTTGAAACATTAAGTGTCCGGAGGTTAAAATGGAGCTGTCCTCAGAAGCTACAAATAAAATTAAAAAAAAAAACACGATTTGTAACACTATATTTTTTATATATAATAAAAAAAAAATTTTTTAAAGCAGCACTTGCTCGGGATGCAAGATGCTTACATTATATGACCAACTCATATAGGCTTCTGGTAGCGATTGCTGATTTAAAATAAAAGCTAGCACCTTTACTTGTGCCGGAAGCACTAGGGTAATAGAAAATCATGTTTCTTTCCTTGGGGAGTTTCACTGCCTAGAAAAAACATCAGATCTATAGACATATTGACAAAAAAAAATGGAAATATAGAGCTATGGTAGTACTCACTCAGTTGCTGGATAAGAAAGGAAGTGTGTAATGTTTGTCACACAGGAATAGGGACAGGGCTAAGCTACCTGTGAATACATACAGGGGAGTATGGGAAAGTCCATTTAGCCAGGGGAATTAAAAGGGGTTGTCACGGCAACCAATTTCTAGCAGGCTGGAGAATAGGGAAGTATCTAAATGTATCCATTCCCACCTGCACTAGGAGTAATAGCTGCAGGGAAAGCTTACATCCAAATAAAGGGCTAGCAGGCAGAGCTGCAAAAAGGGGGGCGGGGGGAACAGAAATGAGCAATCCTGTTCCAGGACATGTAGACCATACCGATGGTTTTACACAAGAAGCTGGTAGTTGCATATTATGATGTATATGACATATGAATCATTTAAGACATGGGTGAACCAGGCTCGCTAAGTCAAGGGTGGACAACTCCAGCCTTCAAGAACCACCATCAAGTCAGGTTTTCAGAATATCCCTGCTTCAGCACAGGTGGCTATGTCTTCGACTGACTGGACTGGAGTGGGTGGCCGACCCCTTCACTCATCACTCATCATCATTCTATAATTGTTATTATTTTAACAGAATATTAAACACTAAAAGTTCGTTTGAACATATATATTGCAAAAAATCTAAAAGGGTTGACATAGATAAAAGTGAACAGGGATTGCTGAGCTTAGAGCTTGATTGGAAGCAGGAGCCTGTGCTGATCATCTTTTCTATGCATTTGTTAAAATTTAATTAGGAGATCTCTTTCTGTCTTTTCAACTCTGTATTTCTCTTTAAAATCTGATGCTTTTTCTGGAGATATGCGTTTGACATACTGTATTCAGTGTCGAGGAGGTTAAAATGGAGCTCTCCCCAGAGCCCAGCACAGTCTAAGGCAGGGCTGCGCAAAATGTTCTTCCTGCGCGCCCCCTCCTCCCCCCGCTTGGCTCCAGCATCAAATGATGCCGCGGGGTCATGTGAGGCCACGTTGCCATGGCAATGCGACATCACGTGACCCCGCGGCGTCATTTGACACCGGGTTGCCCTGACAACGCGTCGCTGGAAGACAAGGTAAGTGAAGTTACAGAGACCTCACGTCCCCGCATTTAATTTAAATGCCTTCGGGGAAGCATGGGGCCTGTGTAACAGTGGCGCTCCCCACTCTGCGCACTCCTGGTCTAAAAGTTACCAAGACACTACCATGATGTGAGTTAATGTCCTATACTGTAGGCTTCTGGGGGTTGGGGGGGGGTTGCTGCTTTAGGGACATATTCTATATTAGCCATAGCGGCCGATCTGGGCATTTTCGGACAACATTTCCCATTGAAGATTAGAATTTCTTCAGTGGTGGATGCACTGAAGGTCTATAACATGGTCATACAGTATATCTTCCTACTTGCGAACTCTGAGCTACTTCTCAGGGCGTTCTTCCTCTTTTGCTTATATTTTTAGTCCCTCTTAGTATCCTTTCTTGTTTTCTGTTCCTCCTTTATAACGCTTATCCTTTCCTCCCTTATCATTAGATGTTATGAAAATCTTACGGTCACTCGATCACTAGAGGAACATAAGCAATGAAAGCCTTTAAAGGGCCAGAAAAACATGCTACTGTAACACATTTTGCCCCTTATTCTACTGAAGTCCATGGAGCTTTCCTTGTTATAGTGCCGCTTGTTCACTACCAGTCAAGATGGCGACCCAGCTTAAAGGGCTAGCTGGCCATCTAAGGGCTTCAAAATGGCTGCCAGACCTGCTAATGTGTAAACTTAGTTAGGTACAGTACCTGTGAACACTGTATAATATGTATCTATGTGCTTTCTGTGTATTTCTGTGTGACTTGTGCCTGGGCCAGTAACACAGTGGCCAGCATACAACGTGTCAAAGGGCTTGACTTTGTGTGGGGGCCAGGTGCAGTTCTTGGGGACAACAGTGAGTTGGGGAAGGGCGAGCCCGCCTGCTGGGAGAGTACACACTACACAAGCGGAGCATTGTCCTCTCCCCGGCAGCAAAGTGTCAACACTGCGGGAGGGATGGAGCTGAAATCTATGTGAATCAGTGAATCACACACAACATAGATATATATATATAAAGGTAACTCTGTGGGCAATCCGGAAGGGGACACTATGGGAGGTGTCATGGGGTAAAGCAAGCGAGGTCACCCACTGCAATATTTACGTCAAAGTCCACTTGTATCAAGGCACTGAGATGGAGTTTCCCACCAGGGCCTAGTAAGTAAAAGTTCCTTAAAAGTGGGAGTTCCCAAAGCCAGGGAACAAACAGGGAAATAAATCATCTCACTGGCTGAAAAGGGCCAGAACAAGTGAAGACTTTCCCAACCTCTCCGGTTGGAGAAAATAAAGTCTTGAGCTGCTCCAAAGCCTCTAATATAGAGTCAGGTAACCGGGCACATGGTAGGAGGGATGCCGCTGAAGTGAGCGGGACTCACACAGGGTTCCTTGTCCGTAGTGCTGGATAGGATTTCTCTGACCGAGGAAGCTGCTAACTAGGAGTGAATTAGGAAAGTATCGGGGAGTCTGGTTTGGGACAAAGGACATCTCTGCACACTGCCCTAATTCAATCAGCCAGGGCTGCACACGACCTTCAAACATTAGCATGGTAGGTCAGACAGAGGGGCACCTGGGTGGGCTTTGGTAATGCGGGCCCTGTACCCAAATACCATAATTTACAATACTTTGCGACATTCCTATAAGGAATACACCACACATAGTTTACATATACAGTATAGAAGGAGAAACTCAGGACAGGAACACAAAAGCAAACATACAGTACAGGTTAACAGTATTACCAGACTGTGGGCATATCTCTAGTGTAAAAACTAGAGATTTGCAAGCCTCACCGTTACAAAAGGTCTCCGTTGATTGGTTGGCACCCGGTTCTCCATGTTTCCAAATGGAGACCGATAGAAGACGACGCAAATCAGGGCTCCAGAGTTGTTCATAGTTGGTCTCGGTGTCTAGAGACCAACGGTAACATAAACTGTACAGACCTGGGGCGGTCATCCCTTGTTACTGGGATAGTGTGGACAGGGCCGCCAACAGGGGGGGAACAAAGGGTACTGGCGTCCCGGGCCCCGTGAGTCAGGGGGGCCCGGCCACCCAGGCCCCCTGCTCGGCCGGACGCCAGTTAATTAACATTAAAAAAAAAAAGTTTAAAAAAATGGCGGCGATTCCCGTTGTCCCGGCGCGCATGCGCAGGGCAAGCAGGGTGCCCTGCCTGCTGCCTGTGGGCCCGCTCCCCGCGTTCCCCCCCCCTCCCCACGTGGGACGGAGGGGGAAGCGCCAAAACAAGCCCCGCGCGCGCAACCCAGCCCCCCCTGCTCCCCACGTGGGACAGAGAAGGAAGCGCCAACACAAGCCCCGCGCGCGCAACCCAGCCCCCGCTGCTCCCCACGTGGGACGGAGGGGGAAGAGCCAACACAAGCCCCACGCGTGTAACCCAGCCCACCCGCTCCCCACGTGGGACGGAGGGGGAAGAGCCAACACAAGCCCCGCGCGCGCAACCCAGCCCCCCTGCTCCCCACCATGGACAGAGAAGGAAGCGCCAACACAAGCCCCGCGCGCGCAACCCAGCCCCCGCTGCTCCCCACGTGGGACGGAGGGGGAAGCGCCAACACAAGCCCCACGCGTGTAACCCAGCCCACCCGCTCCGCACGTGAGACGGAGGGAGAAGCGCCAACACAAGCCCCGCGCACGCAACCCAGCCCCCCCCCCCTGCTCCCAACTTGATACGGAGGGGGAAGTGCCAACCCAGCTTCCCCCGCGCACGCCTCCTGCCCCAGCCCACCTCGCCCCCCCATCCGCCCACGCCCACCTCCCGCGCCCCCTACCCCGAGCCCCCCTCCCGCCCTTGGCAGCTGCCGGGGATATCGGGGGCAGGGGGGTTAAGCGTCTGGCGGCAAGGAAGCAGCACCCACCGGTCAAGGTAAGTCACTGTCACCCAGTCCCTCACCCAGTCACCCACCCACCCAGTCACCCACCCACCCAGTCACTCACCTACCCACCCACCCAGTCACTCACCCACCCACCCAGTCACTCAAGTGTCACTCACCCAGTCACTCACTCACCCAACTCACTCACACAGTCACCCAGGTAGGCAGTCACCTATCTTTTGTTGAAAATATAAAAATAAACAGGCTGCATTGTAATGTTTTTTTCTGTATCACAATAAGAAAACAGTTAAGTAAAAGTTGCGCGCTAAAAAATATTTTTTCGTGGTTGGTGCGCTATGGGTTCGGGGGGGGGGGGGGCTGCTCCTTTCATTTGTCCTGGGCCCCATGATTTCTGTTGGCTGCCCTGAGTGTGGAACAGACAGATCAAGGTGGGATCCCAGGGTAAGATAGCTTCGGCATCACCCTGCACCAAGTGAACTAGAAGTCACCTGTAACCCCTGTTTTGGTGAGGTATTGCTCTGTATTCTCTACTGCATCACTCCCTGTTGCCTCTGGCGAAATAAACTCTTGTTTACGTTTTGCCTGGTCTTTTGCGATCCCAAACAGTCTGGTGAAACCCCCTTAATCGTGACAGGAGCTATTACACTTTATAGAATAAAGACCTTAGACTTTCTAACCTTTTGTAAAAGTAGATGCATACTAGGACTTTTTTAGAGATCCAACAAAAATGTAGCTTTGACGCACACTAGCATTTTGTGCTTGTGAAGATGTAAAGTGTAATAATCTTGTTAATAAATGTAATAAAACATGGCAGTTTGTAATTGCAGATTGATAGGAGAGAACAAATGGGGAGCAGAATTCCAAACAGGGCAACATTCCAGCAGAATAGATCGATAAATTGACACAAGATTAAAATGTCTCACATGGCATCACTTTTGCTCCAAAATGGCCTTGATACAAATACAATCCTTAGTGTGAGTTACAAAATGACAAGGAAATTCTTACTCTTTAGTCATAACTTCCACGTCTAAGAGTTGGCTGTTCAGATATCTTACTCTCAGCAATAAGTTGAACTTTGGCATATTCCATCCTGTTGCTTCACAAGGGCAGTTATGATTAATGTGGTCTTGAAAAGCTCCAAGGGACAGGTGATCATGATTTAGCCATAAATGTGGCTGAGCTATCCATGTAAATAAACCTCAACAGATAACCACAGGACAAAAATAAAGGCTGAGACCTTTTCTGACAAGCTTAGTCATTTCACCGTTCCTCTTTCCCTTCCAAAAATGAAAAGGGAATTAGGGCCGAAGAGCAGCTTGGATTCAACGTAAACCATAGATCCCAAAAAGGGCAATAAGCTTTAACACGCCTTTACTGCTACTCAAATGAATGGGAGTAGAGTTTAGCACCCTTCTGTAGATCTGGGCCTGTGTTCTCAGATTGTATCTTAATCTTCATTTCTCAGTATGTCTTTGGCTGCTTCAGAAAAATGTATTGTTCAGCAAGATCCTCTTAAAAACATTGGCATGCTGATGTTTGAACAGATGAATCTGCTCCAGAAAAGTGCAAATTGATTGCACAACGTAAAGAGGAATTGTAATTACCATAACTTATTTGAATGCCTTAATATCCTAATGACAACATCAATGATACAAAATACACTAATTCTTTTGTGTATTGTTCCTTTTTTCAGAGTAATTGAATGCCATGATTTGACATCCTCACATAGCCATTTCCATAGTACGCTGAGCAGAAAATATTATCATAATAACAAAATATCAGTAATACATGTGGCTAAATATCGTCTTCATCACCATGGGGACTGCTACGTTGCAAACTGTGAATATAATTGCAGACTGACAATAGCCTTTAATAGCGGGTTTAATTTGAAAAATAATTTAAAGAGTTTGTTGTTTCAAAACTGTATCAGTGTTAAGATGCAGAAATGGGATTAAAAAAACCCACCTACAAAGAAGCAGTATCAGTTTGCTTTTGTTGTAGCAGATCTGGGAGCTTGGAAGCAGCACACGATGATACGTTGCATACCCAGCCACCTAATCAATACATTTTATATATAAACCATGTTCAGCCCTTGTCGATCCACTGCTGGAGGAAGGCCCCAATGATTTTCCTGGTACTGCGATTGCAAGCCTCTCTTCTCCACGTCGCTCCCAGAAATGACTGATTTTATCCTCCCACCTTACTTTTGGTTGTTGTCTTGGTCTTTTATAGTAATTCCAGTCGAGAACCAGCTTTGTCCAATGATGGTCATTTCTTCTTTTGATCCGTCCCACTTCTATTTTAATTCTTCACCCTTGTGAGGATATCACAGACCTTAGCTTGCTTTTAGACCCATTCAACCTTTTTCCTATCTCTTCGGGTAATACCCAGCAAACAGCTCTTCATACTTCTTTGGGTTGTCTGAAGATTCTGTATGATCTTCACATTTAGGTCAAAGTCACACACACACACACGCAACCCCCATTGGGATTACGATGGTTTTAAGGGGTTAACTGTGTAGGCACACAGAGTAAAGCCTCATCACATGATGCTAGGATGAGTCAGCAGTAGTTAAGCCCCACCTCTTCTGTCTGGATACAGTGAAGTCAAGTTGGCATATACTGTACATAGCAGGGGGGAAACTTCTGGAAGTGAGATCCCTGGAGGAGACCCAGATGTGGTATCTCACTGTAAATGGTATGCAAGTGTTTTGTGTAAAGATAGTATAGGATAAGGATTCCCACCAAAGTTCAGAGAGCAAAAGTACTGTGGGGAAAATACTTCATTCACTATGGGCTTCCCAACAGAATGCATTCTAATCAGGGTCAAGACTTCAAGAGCAGGCTCATAAAAGTTCTGTTGAAGCTACTCAGAATTGAGAAATCCCATACTCCCCCTTATCACCGGAAGGTGATACCCTGCCTGAAAGATTTAATAGAACCCTGCCTGACATGCTGGGTACTTTGAAGGATTCTGAAAAAAAAAGAGTGGGAGCAAGCATGAAGAACACCTTGTCCATGCCTACAACTGTACTCGATATGAGTCCACTGGGTTTTCTCCTTACTTCATGATGTTCGGTAGAAAAGCTAGATTGACAGTTGATATTCGCTTGGGGGTGTCCACGGATGAAGTGCATAACACCACTCATTATCAGTATGTTCAAAGGTTGAAAGAGAGCCAGTTGGTTGGAGAAATCACTGCCAAGCTGAATCAGAACAACAAGTGACGGTATGACTGTAACGTGCGCTACCGAGAACTCAGATCTGGAGACAAGGTTCTACTTTGGAATCTGGGAATACCAGGAAAGTATAAACTGGCTGACAGGTGGAGAGACATCCCCTTTGAAGTGGATTCCAAGCTGCCTGGGATTCCCGTATATCGCATCAGAGACCCTGAAGGTAGGATGAAGGTGTAACGGGTGTTCACCACAAACAGGATGGGACCTCGAGGCTGAGGTGGGGATGTTACTATAAACCAACCTCCAGCCATGTGAGTGCATCCGGAGTGCAGAGTGGTAGTCGTGTAGTCGGGTCAGGGCTGGAGAAGTGAGGGTAGTCGTAATACTCACCGCGGTCAGGGGTTGGAGAGGTCAGATGGTCGTAGAGGATAGCCGGGATCAAGGAGCGGAGATGGTAGAGGTCCAGATACAAGCCGAGGTCGAGGTAGAGAGAAGTCGGGGGCCAAGGTACAAGCCATGGTCAAATACTGAGGAACAAAGAAGAACAGAATGCGCAAGGCAACAGGACAAGGCAACAGAGTTTTTTTTAGGTAAGCACTACGTTCAGGACAAAACTTATGCTCAGCCAATTTGCCAGAGGGTTGGCTGAGCATATAAATGGCTGAGGCTCAATGGAGAGGTAGCAAGCAGCTGCTGGAGATTAAGGAGAAACACCCACTCGGTAGCTGGCGCCCAATGGCAGGGCGGAGGCGGAGTGAGCCGCAGGTGCAGGTGATCCTGGGTTTAGAGTGAAATTATGGTTAACCCTCACGTGCTCTTGATGATACGGTGCCGGTGCGTGGTCTCTTGGGATGTGACGCGTCACCCGTGTTGTCACGGGGCCTGACGCGGGGACGGGAGCAGCTCAGAGCAGGAGTGCTCTGCAGCGCCACCTGCTGCCCAGAAGCTGCAGCATGTGATCAGCACCGCAGCTGGCATCTCCTCCAACCCCCGCTCTCTTCCTACCCACCCAAACCCGGGAGGACACCTCATTAATAACCGGGACTGTCCTGGCGAACCGGGACATCTGGTCACCGTATGCTACTCCCAACTCTTCAAGGGCCCCGCCGGTGCACCAATAGTGGCGAGACACACAGGGTGCCCTTGGCAGGGCAGACTGTCACTGAGGACTCCTGGGCTGGAGTCAGTGGGATCACATTGCTATGTGCATGAGCACATGTATGTGTATGTAATTAATGTTTTAGTGTGTATATGTTACGCTTATGTTTACTTAAGTTTGGTTAAAAAAAAAAAACAGGAAACCTAGTTTCTAAGCACTCAATCACTGATGATGATATATGAAGTAATTAAAATTAGTTTAATTGTAACAAATTAATATAAAATATTGGATGTTAAAATCAGACAACACTCGTGTAGTGACTATGATCGTTATGTTAGTACTGCATAAGTGCTTACAATCATACTGTGAGGATCGCTGCTAGACTCCGCCCCTTGGACGCATCATGCGATGATGTCAGCGGTGTGCACGCAACTCAACCTCCATGCACGCGGAGTAGTGCATCCACGGAGGCGCGCCCCCGGCGCGGTCGTGCTGCGTCCACGTCCATCAATGACGTGCCCGCTCCGTGCGCCACCTACGCGCGCGCGCCGCACGACAGCCAATCAGAGGAGGATCATTGTCTGCCTCTCACCTGAGTCCAATCCGGGCTCCTCCTATCAGTCTCCTGCTATCCGGTGATGTCATTCTGTCTACCCCTCCTGGTTGGTGCTTTCCTGTTTAAATGAGGGCGAACCAGCTCCGTGACGTCACTGGCCCGTCCATAAACACGCCCCCGGACCGCGCGTGTAAGAAGGCCAGGGAAGGGTGCTTTCCCTCAGCCTCCGCACGACTGTACCCTCTATGGACGCAGCTTAACTTCGGCGGAAGCTCAGGCCCTTCTGTAAACCTGCAGGTGAGCACCACAACACAGGGTAGCAGTGAGTCAGTGGGGGAACACCGGTTACACACATATAAGTGTGTCTGTACTGTTCTTAGACTGTATTTCTCAGTGCCCAGCTTCTGACGTCGGCGTGAGAGGCCCAGCGCGGGAGAGTGAGGGAGGCCCGCGTCAGCGTGGGAGAGCCGGGACACGGCTGCAACCAGAGGCCCAGCAGTCGGACAATTAGGGCCGGGTCCAACTTCCAGCGCCGGCCCCCCACAGCCACCGCATGAGAGAGGCCCGCAGCTGCTGTGTATGTATTTGTTGGTGGTGGTGGGGTTAGTGTAAATATGTATTTGGGGGGGGGGGGGAGGGGATTAGTGAAAGTATGTATGTGGATTGTATTTTGGGGGGGTATTGTGGAGGGGTAATTATTATGGGGGGGGGGTTGTGTGTGTGTGTGGTCAGGAGGGAATGAGTGTGAGGAGGGGAGGATTGAGGGAGCGGGATTGGGGAGAGTGAGAGGGTGTCTAAGAAGCAGTGAGGAAGAGAGAGACGGAGGAGGGGGGTAAAAGGAGAGACGGGTGGAGAGAAATACATGGGAAGAGGGGGGGGGGGTAGAGAAGGGGGCTCGTGAGGTGTGAAATGGGGGGGATCGCAAGAATGCCGACACAGGGGGGAGGGAGCCTTTGCAGAGCTTTAGTCCTGGGCCCCGCGGGAATCCAGTCTGCAGCATTGCCCCTATGCCAGTGATTCCCAACGCTAGTCCTCAAGTACCCCCAACAGGTCAGGTTTTAAGGATATCCCTGCTTCAGCACAAGTGCCTCAATCAAAATGACAGCCAGCTGTGCTGAAGCTGGGATTTCCTGTTGGGGGTACTTGAGGACTGGAGTTGGGAAGCACTGCCCTTGCCCTATGCCATATGGGAATAGATACACAGGCACGGATAAATACCGGTATAAAAAAAAAGTACTGTATTTAACCCCTTCAATGCCATGGGGCCTATGGCATTGGCATATGAAGGGGTTAAATGCTGTATTTGTCAAAAATACTAGCTGTCTCAGTCTGACCCCAACTGTTCAATTTGGTTCCAAGTGGGACTGCACCTTTAACAGCTCACTGGCTGCTGCTGCTGCCTTTAACCCGGGGGGATAAGCTGTCATTGGCCAGCAGCTGTCACGCTGCAGTGCAGAGGTCGCAGGCAGGCGCAGAGCACAGGCACAGGCACTGATCTCCAGCACAGGCACAGGCACTGATCTCCAGCACAGGCACAGGCACAGGCACAGGCACAGGCACAGGCACAGGCACAGGCACAGGCACAGGCACAGGCTGATCACTGATCTCCAGCACAGGCACAGGCACTGATCTCCAGCACAGGCACAGACACTGATCTCTAGCACTCTCCAGCACAGGCACAGACACTGATCTCTAGCACAGGCACAGGCACAGGCACAGGCTGATCACTGATCTCCAGCACAGGCACAGGCACTGATCTCCAGCACAGGCACAGGCACTGATCTCCAGCACAGGCACAGAGCACAGGCAGAGGCACTGATCTCCAGCACAGACACTGATCTCCAGCACAGACACTGATCTCCAGCACAGACACTGATCTCCGGCACAGGCTGATCACTGATCTCCGGCACAGGCACAGGCACAGGCACAGGCACAGGCACAGATCTCCAGCACAGACACTGATCTCCAGCACAGACACTGATCTCCGGCACAGGCTGATCACTGATCTCCGGCCCGGCTCTGTATTCACCCACTTACAATGTCCAGGGTGTTAATCGTTGGCGCTGGGCTGACAGGAAGCCTGTGTGCTTACCTGCTGAGGAAGGAGCTGCCCAGTAAACTGCAAGTGGTGATTTGGGATAAAGCCAGAGGTGCAGGTAATAATCCCAACCAAGGGTCACTGTGCATAACACACAGCAACATTTCCACGGGGACTGGTATTGCTGATTGCTTTCCACAGACCACAGCTGTCTTATCAATCCCAGACTGACTCCTGATAAAAGATATATATATTTTAGTTTATTTTGCTTTATTGGAACCCCCAAGAGGAAATGCACATTTTAAAGTCCCAAAGCAAATGGGATAACACATGAGTGCTTGAACAATGCTGTGCTTTCAGCGTTCCATGCATCAACGTTACAATGGAACTGAAAGAATATTGATTTCTGCATGTGCACTGTAGCAATGAATATTGCATACACATACAGTATGGAGTTCATTGGGTTTTTTCTTTTCTTTTCTTCTTGTCTGTTCATTTGCCAGTGTTCTTGGTTAAGCATCACAGAATAATTACTGGCAAAATAAATAGCTGCCCTAAATGGAGTACAGTCTAACTTTCCCATGCAAGGCATGGGGAAATAAAACTGACTTGGTCGCACAGCTGGAACTGGGGTTTAAGCGGCTTCCAGTGCATTCATTCCGTGACTAATAAAACTGCTGGGACTGATAGCCCACGTGGCAAATCATGCCTCTGAGTTGTTTAAAGTAGCAGTTCTGCCTACCCCTGTTTTTGTCTTTATTTTTTAACCATAGATTGAACCAGGGGGGCTGGACCTCCGCTGCACTATATTTAGCTCCCGTGACCCCACCCTCCCAGCAACCAGAATGCTTGTCCATTTAGTTGCAGGTGTTTCTGCTCCCACTAGGGAAAACAAAATGGCTGCGGGTTTGCGGAGTCAATAGGAAGCTACTACGTCATCGGAGAAACGACGTTGCGTATTCTTACTGGATGACCGTGGGCAACATCTTTGAACACCAGCAAGTAAACGGATAAGTATCTTGGGAACTAAAGGGTCGCCGGAGCTTAAAAATAGCACTGTCCATCTCCAGAGGACTCGATTCCATCAAACGAGGAGATAGTTTGTTCACGAACCAACATTACCTAACGGTTTTGTATGAAAATGACAGGATGGTCAGTGTGATGGGTCACAGGTACTGTACTTAACAGTGCTATTGGGGAAGATGCGTTGTAAGCTTCAAAGACAAGTTGTAAAACCCCAAGGAGACCAGACCTTCGAAGGTTTGTGAAAGGACCGTATTCTTTAGCATTACAGACTTACATGGATTAAAATAATACTTGTTCTGTTCAAGTCTTGATGTAATGTAGAAGTCTTTTAACTTGGAATGTTTTCGGTCATTCTAATGTAAAATTTTTTTTGTAGAATTGCAAATCAAAAAATCTATTGTACCCTTAATGTTAACAAGGGGTCCAGTATATTGCATATGCATACGTTTGATAGGTAATTTAGTATATGATAATGCGGGTACCAGGAATGTGTTAACTACAGGGAGAGAGTTAAGTATTTGTATACAATTTGATTACATTGGAAAATAAGGAATTGTTCACTTCGAAGACTTCAGGTCATAAGTGTCCTTGGTCAGGAGAAGTGATTGATGACTGTCAAGATACGCCCTATAGGCCTGACCGAAGGTCCGGGCTCTCACAAGATGAAAACTGAAATTGTGGATAAAGGTTTGGGTCTGACACGTAGAAAATCTGCTGTACCTGGGAGAACACTTTGTGTGTTCTCCTATCTTTAACACATGACCTACTTCATTTCAAAACACCTGAGCTTCTTTTTACGACTACTTCATATGGCCAAGTATAAGCTCTTATTTAGAACTATCTAACCCTATGTACTGGGTGTAATTTTGTATTTGTTTCTTTTAAATTCCAATAACACATTTTAGATTGAATAGAAGTACAGTAAAAGCTTTATCTGGCATGTGCCGGTTAAGCAACGATTCCGGTTAACTAAGAGGTGTACCATACCTGTAGTACGGATTTTCAAAGAATTACAATACATAGTAACATACGGTATACAGGTACTTCCATATCAAGTAGGGATAATACGGCCTAAAACATCCGACTGCACTCGGAAATACTTGGAGTGGTCTGAAAGTGACGAATAGCTTCAGGAGGGATTCCAGTTACTACATTGAAGATTTGTATAGGAATATATCAGAAATTCCGGATATTAAAGCTTGCCGGTTGGTAAAATACCGGATAACACTGTGGTTGAGCTCTAACTGAACCCATTAGGTTTGAAGGGATTTCTTTCTCATTCGGATACAATTGGCTAAATTCTGTATCCTCCTTCTTTTTTTTTTTTTTTTTTTTTTTAAACTTATATTTTTATTGAGGTTTTTAAATATTAAATGGGAAGGGGAAAAAAGGGGGAAACGACCATTTTGTAACAAAATTCTTACAGTCATCAACAGTCACATTACCACACAGACGCCATTTTATAAACGACATCCATATTCCCACCCCCAGATCCTCCTTTCCATTAAAATTATATTTTTATCCCACATCCCAGGGTTCCCATACTATCAAACTTTCTTGGGGTATGATTCAGAAATGAGGTGTCTCTCCATTAGTTGAACATCATTAACCCTTCTGATGATCTCTCTTCTGGAGGACGGGAGTGTCTTCTTCCACACTGCTGCTACAGCGCATCTGGCCGCCGTTAGGATATGCAGTATCAATTTGACTGTCACATCATCCTTGGGTCTAGCCAGAATAATTAACACTGGGTCTAACGGCATCTTAATCCCCGTCACATCTTCTATCAATTTCAAAACTGTCCTCCAATATATCTGCATTACTGGACAGAACCACCAAATAGGGGGTCTAGCGCATATCAGTAGACTCCGGAAACATTTGCTTGAACCTTTTTGGGAGTGTAATAACGTAGCAGAATTTTGGAAATATTCCCTTTCGTTACTGTACATATTGAGGTTTTACCTGCATTATCCCAAATATCTCCCCAGTCCTCTCTTGTTATTTCAGTCTGGAAGTCCAGAGCCCACTGATCCATATATTTATGGATTAAACCCTGATATTGAGATGAGATCAGACCCTTTTGGTATTTTTTTGTTTTGCACAGATCTTCGAATAGTGTGTATCTAGGGAATTCCTCCACATAGAAACCCTGTTGGACCTGTATATATTTGAACATCTCAGTTAGAGGTAGACCATATTTTCACATCAATTTCTCAAAAGACATCAGCTTGTCTTTTTCTAATAGATCTCCCGACTCCAGAATTCCTCTCTGTCTCCAGGTTCCTGGAATCCTGGCAGAAACCCTGGGTTACCAAACAGGGGCGTAAGTCTGGATGGAGTTGACATAACTTTCTATTTCTTTTTTGCTAGCTGCCAGATTTTTTGGGTGAATCCGATTACCATTGGGTCAGATTGTCTCCCAGAACCAACCCCGGGGCCCGACCATAGCAAAGAAGGCAAACCGACCGGGCTTTTCAGTGAGCACTTCATGCCTAACCAAGCATAAGTCCTTCCCGGGGAGTGCCAGTACACCATCTGTCCCAAGTGAGCGGCTATATAATATTTTTAAATATTTGGTCCTACCAAACCACCTCCTTCCTTAGTCTCCAACATAATTGATCTGGCTACTCTTGGTTGTTTGAGTCCAAATAAATTGCATTATTCGATTTTTGAATTTCTTTTATATTTGTATGCGGGACCGGTATTGGTAATGTCGGGGAATTGTACAGAAGTCTGGGGAGGATATTCATCTTAACCCCAGTTATATGCCCTAACCAATTGATTACTATGGGAATTCCAGGCTTGTAGCTCTTTTCTTATCTTAGACAAAAGCTCAGGGTAGTTCTATTTATATTGTGAATTGTAGTCTCTAGTGAGGTGTATCCCCAGATATTTAAAATGGGTCTTTTTCCACTTGTAGCCAGTGGCCTTTAAGAACCTCGACCTCCCTTTCCATTGATGTTGGATTTAACGCTTCCGACTTTCCTATTGTCTTTATATCCTGATCTCCGAATCCATAAAGGGTGGATTGTAAATTTGGAAGGGACACCAGAGGGTTAGATAACCAGAGGTTAGATATAGTAAGAATTATATCATCCGCAAAGTGATATTTTATAGCACTCATCTTTTATTTTAATCCCTTGTCTATTTGGGGAGGCTCTGATTGTAGCCGCAAGAGGCTCATGTGTCAGGGCAAAAAGAAGAGGAGAAAGGGAGCACCCCTGTCTAGTTCCAATCTTAATTATTAGGTTCCTCTCCCTTTCTGGGATTTTCAGAGTGGCTGTCGGTGTCTAATAAAGGGCACGGACCCCCTGTAAAAAGACCCCCGAGGACCCAAATGCCTTAAACGTTTTATCCAGAAACTCCCATTTTTATCCTATCAAACGCCTTCCCCGCATCCAGACTCAACAACACTGCCTTCACTTTGGATTCATGAACCTGTTCAAACACATTTATTGTTTTCCTTGTGTTGCTCGATGCCTGGCGATCGCTCACAAAGCCCATTTGATCATAATGGATTAATCTAGGAAGTATTGGGTTCAACCTGTTAGCCAGAATTTTACTATACATTTGAAATCTGTATTAAGCAGTGAAATTGGCCTGTTGCTACCACAACATAGAGGGTTTTTACCCTCTTTAGAAATCACCACTATATTGGCTTTCGTCATCTGAGGGGATTTGTTTTCCGCTAAGAAAATCGTTAAATCTAATAAACATTGTCCTGGGATTCCTATAACGTTTTTATAGTACAACTTTGAAAAACCATCTGGGCCAGGGGCCTTTGACGACTTCAATGAGCTAACCGCCCTTGCCAGCTCTGAGTTATTTTTGCATTTAAAATGTTATGATCTTCCTCTGTCAGTTTCGGACGATTGCACTCTCTAAGATAATCCTCTATCTGGGACAGGATAGAGAGATGGCAAGAGCGCTCAAATGCCAGGCCAATAATGATATAATGCCAGGACCACCATCCAAAGGAAATCCGTAATCACAAATATAGAGTAGTGATAATACAACAACAATAATGGGTAGAGTCCTCCTGAAGACAGGTGGTGGGTAGTACAAGCCCACCCACGATCAATCTCATTGGCAGGTTCCCCTCAGTTGGTAAAAGTACTCACTTTTCCTTGGTGTGGCTGACTGGCTGTGCAGCTTCCAATGGTGATAGCAGAAGTAGAAAAAATTGGGAGGAGTGCACAAACAAATGGAGCAGGAAAGGACCCAAAGTCAAAATATAAAAAGGGTACTTTGTCATGAGACCCATCCAACGCGTTTCGAATGTCAACGAAAGGATAAAGAACGCTGCGACGTTCAAAACGCGTTGGATGGGTCTCATGACACATTAAAGTACCCTTTTTTATATTTTGACTTTGGGTCCTTTCCTGCTCCATTTGGTTCGTGCGCTCCTCCCAATTTTTTCTACTTCTATCTGGAACAGGTCCAGGATTCTAGAATTTGGGGCTGAGTTATCTAGATCAGCGGTGCGCAAAGTGGGGGGCGCGACCCCCAGAGGGGGCGGGAGATTGTGCTGGGGGGGCGCGGGCAGTTGCAGAGGCCCCGCGCTCTTCCCCCGGCATTTAAATTAAATGCCGGGGAACCGCGTGAGGTCCCTGCAACTGTTTACTTACCGGGATTCAGCCGTCTGTGTTGCGTTGCCATGGCAACGCGGCGTCAATAGACGCCGCAGCACCATGTGACCTGACGTCACACGCCCACGCCGCGCGAGAGCCGGGGGGAGAGAGACCGGGGGGTGCAGCACAAAAAGTTTGCGCTCCCCTGATTTAGATCATAGAGGTCCGTATAGAATTAAGCAAATTCCTCTGCTATTTTAGAGGGATTGTATGTCACCTCTCCTTTCATTCTAATGGCAGGGACCAAAGTTCTCAACCTAATCCCTCTGAGTTTATTTGCCAGCAAATGGTCTGCCTCATCTCCTTTTTATCATAATACATCTGTTTAGTCCACTTCAGGTCCTTCTCTACCTCCTCTAAGTGAAAGCTGTTGAGTTCTACTCTTGCCTGACTTAACATTTTATAGACTTTCCTCGATGGATTTTTTTTGTGTGTGTGACTGTTCTAACTGCACTATTTTCCGTTAGAATTTTTTGTTTCTCTATTTTTATCCTCTTTCTATGCGTTGCTATTGAAACGAGCTGTCCTCTGATCGTGGCCTTATGTGCCTCCCATAATACTGCTGTTTCTACAGATCCGTTATTAATATGGAAGTAATTTCTAAGCGACTCCAATTTGAGTACTAATCTCTGGCTAATTCAATAGTGAGACACTCATCTTCCAACGGAATGATCGAATCCTACCAAATGAGGGATCGAACAAGATCGCCACGGGGGCGTGGTCTGACCACGTAAGAGGCCCTATAATCTGTGCTATTGCTATTAAGGCCTTTAATATTCAGGGATACTAACTTCAATGGCGCTTGACTAGTCATTTCCAATGTCGTGTCTCTCATTTTGAAAGTTGTGAACAGAAAAGATTAATTGTGGTGAACAGGTGGGAGTAGGAAAAAGAAATGAAGGTAACTTCCCCCTCCGGGAACTTGGATACCAACAAAAAAAACCCCAAAAACAAAAATGTAACTATAAAGAAAGATGTGTAACCAGCCACTCATCCCAAATTTGCGGCCAGACCCTACTCGGACTGGCTGGCATGGCCCTACTGGGGGCGATCTGACGTCGGGCATACAGGGCTTCTACCCACCCCACACACCCTGCCTTACTATCTTCTCAGTCCCTTGATTGCACCTGCACACGTGCTGTAGCCAGGGCTCGCTAACAGCACAGGCGTTGTTTTTATTCCACCGATCAGCAGACCAGCTTTCAAGATATAGACGTCAACTCCAAGTCTCTGATGAAACAGTCCCTACAAAAGTTATAAGGAATAAAGAAGGGGAAAAACAGAGGGGAAGTAAACAATTATAGGTCCAGCGTAGACTTCTTCCAGTCGTCGTTGGTAGACGGAATGTCAATTTGGAGAAGACAGCCATGGATTCCAGTTAAGCCTTCCAAAGTTCTAGAGAACCGCAGGAGAGTGATTCGACAAGCGTCCCTCAAAGGCACAGGTGGTCTTAAACCTTTTATCTCTGGGTAACTGCACCCTCAGCCAATCATCACCTGTGTTGTCATCTCGAGGTCTTTGGTGCTGACCCGATCTGTCCATGGGGGCCAGACCCAACGCCGACAGAAAAGATGCTGATTCTTCGAGGTAACTACAAGGCGGAATGGAAAGGCCCACCGGTAGCGAATACTGTACCCTTTTCCTGGATTTCCGCCATCACTGATTGGATCCCTCTCCTCAATTGTCATCCTGGACAGATTCTGGAAGATCTGGATGGAGTTGTTTTCCAATTCAATTGAGCCTCCTGTTTCTGCAGCCTTTTAAAATCCTTTCCTTGGTTGCATATTGGTGAAGTCTTAGGGCCACATTTCTGCTTCTTTTGGGGTCATCAAATCTCGGACCCAAGGGTTCTGAGTTCTATCCATCTCAAGGTCGCCATCATGTAGCTGAGAGTCAATTGACGTAAGCAGTCTCTTAAGATAGGGCTGGAGGACTTCTGTGGACACTGACTCAGGGACATGACTGATTCGTAAATTCTGCCTTCGCTCCCTGTTCTCCATATTGTCCATTCCATCCCTCCATAGCTCTTATCTCATCATTGAGACACAGGACCTCATCATCAGTATTAACCTGGTTTTGTAGGGAAATGCCCATCTTATTTTCAAGCTCCGTAGTTCTTTTAGCCAGTAAAGAGACTTCTGTTTTAAATTCCTTCACAGCTCTATCCAGAGCTGACTGAAAACCTGCTTTTATTTCTGGAAGCATGTTCTGGAGGTCCTGCTTAGTAATCAGTGTGTCTCCCTCTGCCATAGTCAGCTCTCTGCTAGTAGCAGCTCCTCACCTGCTGTGGCCTCTGTCAGGTTCCTTAATGTTGCTTTTCTGTTGGAGATATCCCACTCAGGTCCCGCAACTTGCCTCTCTCCTTTGTTTACAATTGCAGGCGCGCTCCCGTGCGCTCAGCTTAGCATCGCCATCTTTATAGCAAAAAAATTATGCGGCTGAAGCGGGAGAGATCTGGGATCCCCGACTTTGTCGTTTTTTCTTTTGGGACATCCCCACTAGTTCCCCCGGCTGATAGGGTGTCCCGCGGGATCGATCTGTGCGGCGATCAGGGGGTTTTATTAAATTTTCCGGCGGGGTACACGGAGCTCCCTCCGCCTGCGTGCACCCGCATTGACATCAAGCGCACGCCCCAAATCCGGTGTTTTTTTAATGTGTATTTCCCTGCTAGAAAGGGGAACCAATTTCTTCTTAGGCCTCGGATATAGTAGGCGCGTGACGGAGTGCACGCCTGTAGTTTGATTTGTATGACGTGCACAACGGCGAAGCGTGGCCGTGCTGTCACGTGAGCGGTTCGCCCTCTTTGGCTGAACCGCGCATGTGACCCGGCTATCGCACAAACAAATCAAAAATTTTGTGTCTGCTGCTCCGTTGCACGCGCGCTCCATGGACGGCCACATAAATCGCCTGCATTTTGTTAGAGCCACGCGTGCCGGCGTTCGTAGCATGGCAGCGGCCTTATTAGTAGTAAGCCCTTTTAAATGAATTCCAGTGGTGTAGTTTGGGGGTGTCAGTGCCAGTTTGTAGTGCCCTGCAGGGAAGCGAGTAGGACATCTGGGCATCCAGTTGTATGATATCCCCTTTCTGACACACACAGGATATTACTTTTCTTTGTTATTATTTGAATCTTAGTGCTTTTGTTTGTGCCTGCAGCACAAGCTGAACAGGGACAGAGCACAGCTCGGTCCCCAAAGACATTACTGGGTGTTCTTACTGTATACAGTAGACCTTTTCTTCTACTCCTTGTTTTTTTGGCACACGTTTGTGTAAAAATGACTGCTGTGTACAAAAGTCCCTGATGTCTCCATGTGAGAGAAGTATTCTTACACTGGGGAGGACTAAATGGGAGCTGATTCAAGCATTGTTGGAGCGTGACATCAATAGTGGGGAAGCTACTTGAAGGTTTAGTACAGGATAATATTTAGGAATATCTAATGGATAACAATGGATAACAAAATTATTAGTAATGGCATGTCTTTATGAAGAAAAGTACAGTACGCGCTATCCATGGAATATTACGATATCCCCAACGATGATTATCCCTTCTGCCGCTCCTATTCTCCCGTGATCAGCGGGGTCAATCAAAGCCATTTTGTTTTGCATGACTTTATGAAGGATAAGTCGGGCCAAACAAACCTTTTTAATTTCTTTGAGGAGGTAAGTAGGCATTTAGAGTAGGGTAATGTAATTGATGTTGTCTACTTAGATTTTGCAAAGGCTTTTGATATGGTGCCACATGAGGTTAGTGTACAAAATAAAGCAAATTGAAACAATCCCAACATAGAGCGTATCCCAGTTTGGGGCAAACAATACAAAATAGCATTGTTCGCGGATGTCGCACTTCTGACACTGGCTAAGCCACTTATATCTCTCCCGAACCTGTTCCAGGAACTTGAAATCTTTAATAGACTCTCCGGTTTTAAAATTAATGGCAATAAATCCGAGGCACTAAATATCAATCTGCCTAAAACAACAGTCAAACTAATCTCGGTAAACTTTGATTCTAAGTGGTGGAGTAAAGCTCTGAAGTATCTAGGTATTTTCCTGACAAACGACTATTCATCTCTGTATAACGCTAATTTCCCAGCCCTTCCTCAGGTCTCTCAAATTACCTGGTTCGATGGTCCAATCATAATATTTCCTGGATTGGCAGAATTAACTCAATTAAGATGAATCCTCTTCCAAGAATGTTATACCTATTCCTCACTCTCCCCATTCCGGTCCCACCACGAGAACTTCAAGATTTACAATCCCATATAAAGTCTTTTATTTGGAATAATAAGAGCCCTAGAGTGGCCAGGTCCATTCTCAGCCAGTCCAGACTGAAGGGAGGGCTAGCTTTACTGTGCATACTCTCCTACTATAAAACAGCTCAATTTAGACAGATACTAGCCTGGCACTCAGACATAGCAGGTAAAAGATGGGTGGAACTGGAAGCAGAACTGCTGGCCCCTTGGAAATATGATAAATTCTGTCGTCCCCTAAGATTTCCCAAAGAAAAGCAGGTGGTTGTTTACCCTCGATATAGCACAACCTGAGCTTGTGGAACAAAAATAAAAAGAGCTCGAAGCTTTGTTTTGATAGGTCTGGGATGACACCACTATTTTTTAACCCAGAGTTTTCCCCAGACATGAGTGGGTCAGTCTTTGAAGCATGCAGATTAAGGGGGATCCATAGGATGGTTGATGTTATGGACATGGACAAGTCCAGGGTTCTTTCCTTCGCCACCCTCAGGGATCAGTACGATCTCCCAATCGGCGAAATCTTCAGGTACCTACAGATCCAGGGGTTTGTTCAGGACGGAGGCCTACTCCCATCCCTGACATTTTTCGAAACACTGTGCCGTAAGGCTCCAATCCAAAGAGGGTCGACATAGAAGAATAAATAGTCTATCTTTCTCCCTTCCGGAAAAATAATTCCCTTTTATAACACAGTGGGAAAGAGATTTGGGCCAAACTCTGGAACCAGATATGAGCGGAAATATTCGAAGCTGTGGACACAAGCTCAATATGTACACAGATCAAAGAAAATGCTTATACATTTTTATATAGATGGTACCTAACCCTGGAGCGTTTGGCTAAAATGTATCCGGACATATCCCCTATGTGTCCTAAGGGTTACGGTCAACCCGCCCCGTTTATTCATATGTGGTTGCTGTGCCCCCATGTGACGAGAGGGGCTCACAGGCTGATGCAGAGAGTTCTGGGTTTTGACCACACCTTGAATATGGAGTACAGTTTTGAGCACCACTCTATAAAAAAGACATTATGAAAGTAGAAAATGTGCAGATAAGAGCCACCAAATTAATAAAGGGGAGGGAAAATCTGATTTATGAGGAGAGGCCAGCTAGATTAGATGCCTATTTTCTAATGTCAACAAAACAGGAGCTTTGAAAATAACTATTCATCCCAAGGGAGGTACAAAGGACTCGGGTCATACATTTTTTAGGTTGGGGAAAGGAAATTTCACCAGCAACAAAGGAAAGGGTTCTTTACAGTAAGGGCAGTTCAAATGTGGAATTCATTACCCGTGGAGACTGTGATGGCAGATACAATGGAGATGTTCAAAAAATGGTTGGACATCTTTTTAGAAAGGAAAGGTATACAGCGATATACCAAATAAGTAGACATGGGAAGGATGTTGGTCCAGGGAGAAATCTGATTGCTATTATTTTGCGTCAGGAAGGACTTATTTTTTGCTTCCCTTATGAGACCTCATTGGATGATATTTCACTGTTGTTTTTTTTTAATTTGTCTTCCTCTGGATAAATATACTGAAAATACAAATATAGGATAAAGTATTTGTTGTCTAAATTGAGCATACTGTAGGTTGAACTTTATGGACATTGTATCTCTTTTTTTCAACCTCATCTACTATGTCAGCGGTGTGCAAAGTGGGGGGCGCAAGACTGTCTGTCTGCGGGGGGCGCTGGGTTTAACGAGGCCCCGCGTGCTTCCCCAAGGCACTTAACTTAAGTGCCGGGGAAGTGGCGAAGGCCTCTGTAAACCTCACTTACCTTGGCTCCGGCGGCGTCTTAGACATGTCACCATGGCAACGCGGCATCAAATGACTCTGCGAGGTCATGGCAACGTGACGTCATGATGCCGAGGTAAGAGGGGGGGAGGGGAGGGGGCGTGGAGAGAGGGGAACTTCCGTCAGGAGGACGCAGGGGAAAAAGTGTCTGCTCCCCTGTTCTGTGATGCACAGCAGTGGGGCAGAGAGGGGCTCGGCCCTGGAAATTTCAGGAACTAGAACTGTGGTATAACTTGGAGGATTCTAGCAGTCCCAATCTTCACAACTCCTTGGACATTTACACCATAATGAATAAGGACCATGTACCTGCCAAAGTGACTGCAAGACGTCTGGGGATGTTTTGGCTGGAAAAGGCCTGAACGGATTCTTAAAGCTCTTAAATGGATAAGAATGACTGAAATGTATGTGCACTATCATTTTGTATCATGATCTGTTACATTTACCATAAATAATCACTTGCTATTCCTAGGAGGGCGAATGTCTACAAGCCGATGTCCCTCTGACCCCAACTGTACAGTGGACCTAGGAGCCCAGTATATCACGGTCACCCCATATTATGCTCAGAAGCACAAAAGGTGAGACATTTAACATTGTTTTACAAAGTGCAATACTGATCGCATAAAGCTTACCATATCACTGCAATGTCATAGCACCAGGTAACTTTGATCTGTGGAATGGGTGAAGATGTGAACTCTTACAGGCACACTGCTGTGTGTGCGCTTTCAGTTTAACCCTTTGAGTGGCAGCGGCACTATCTTTAACCACTCAGTAGTGATGATCACGTGGTCACAGGCAAGAACTAGAAGATGCTCCACTTCCATTCCGACAATCTCTCCGTAGAAAACGAGCTTTTCTAGCACTGCATAATCACAGCAGCACTGTAGCTGGGAAATGGGTGAATATTTAATCCTTGAAGGTAACATCCAGTCTAGAGTCTTGCTAATGGAGACTATTCTTTAAAAAATTAATATTTTTGAATTAGGGTTACTTAAGTAGCAAGATACAAACAGCTTTTCAGGTTAAAGTGGCAGTCCAAGCTGTCTTTTTTTTCTCCTTTAATATGTGCATCTACTGTATAGTCCAGCGGTGCTCAAAGTGGGGGGAAGGCCCCTGCAACTCTAAACTTACCTTCACTCTGCTGGCGTTAGGACTCGTGTCCATGACGCCACACGAGGTAATGGGGGGGACGGGGGACGCACACCACCGGAGCAGAGGGGGCACAGCAAAAGAAGTTTGCGCATCCCTGATCTATAACAAACCACATGATAAGTAATTTGCTAGGTTGTTGATCGATCCATTCTCCTGTTATCGATCGGTGACGATTCAGCTCGGTTGTTCACTAAATGGCTGTCAGTGCAGCAGAAGAGGACCCAAGATACGAAGTTCTGTGAAGAAGATCATGTGACCAAGCAGTCACTAGATACAATTGGTGCAATGCTAGAGAGCAGGGCTCAAAGAGGGATGTGCCGGAGCCTGTTTCAGAAGAGGAAGGGGATGTGACTTTGTAAATGGTTGCTATAGAAACAAAGAATGCTTGTTACATTATAATACATAAAAAATATAATTCAGAGTTGTTAAAAAAAAGAAATGCTGCAAGTATTTTCTCATAGTACAGTACTGACTTATATAAAAAAAAAAAAAAAAAACACAAGTAGGATATTGCTTTGTTTGCAGCTTTAAGGCCCTAAATCCAAACTGGACAATATCTGGAATCCTAGAATACATAATATAGAGCTCCAAATGTATTATAGTAACTTTTTTCTTCCTAGGGACTTCTAAGTGAATTTAGGCCAGGAGCCATCAAAATGCGATGGCGTGCTTCGATTTGCAGCTAACGTCCCATATTTAAGAAGCGGTGCTATTCCAGACCCCTTCCTGCTCCGGAAGACATCCATGTCTGTTATAACCCGGTGTTAGAATGGTGACGCACCACTATAAGAGGGTTTTATAGGGATGTTTGTGCTCCGAATGAAACCCACAAATATTAATGCCTTTAAAAAAAATAAAAAGCATGAAATAAAACACATGGGACCGTCCTTTGACAGAAAGCAGTGTTTCTGGTGCAGCAGAAATATCCTAGATCTGAGCCTCTCTTTGACGCTGCTTTTCAGGTTTTATGAGGAACTGTTGGCGCAAGGTATTTGTAAACCCCTGGGTGCGGTGGTGGAAGGAATGGTGGCAAAAGATGGAGCCTATAATTTGGTGACACCACAAGGAGTCTCTTCAATCGTTAAGCATTACCTCAAACAGTCAGGTACTACATTTGATTGTCCGTATACTGCGCCTCTCTCTGCAACAACATTATTTGGCGAAACGCTGTTGTGTATACACGTTGCTATGTACAGTTTTACAGATCAGAGTCCCCTTACCCAGAGTTCTTAATCAAATTTTGGTGCTAAAGGTTCATGACATCTCGAGGTTACCAGGAGATATAGTTTCTACGTTGAATTACTTAAAACAGCAATATAGGTGTAAATTATTTGTTAGATTTTTATTAGGGGCGGGGGAGGGCGATATCTCTATGGAGTTTAAATGTCCCGGCATGTGGGCCAATAGGAAGCTGTATCGGATGATGTCATGGCTTTCTATTGGCCCACGGGACATTTAAATGGCACCCTTTTGTTAGGCACATAGTACCCTGGCTGCATAGATACCGGCACACCCTACGGAGTTAAGTATCTCCTGGAAACAGGGGGTCTCCATAGCTGAAATTAACACCTTTCAACTCGGAAGACCCCCCTGCCACAAACTGTAATGCATTTTAAACATATAAAATAAACCTGTAATAAACAAACAAATGAAACCTGTATTGCTGCTTTAAAACGGCAGTACAGGCTCCGGACAACAATAGCTTCCCGCTGGACACACACACTTATATAGATTTAATATACAATAGGTTATAATATATAATATTTTACTGGGGGGCTGGAGGTTGGGATCATGATGCGACTCCAGGCTCAGGTAAGGCAAAAAAATAAAATCACTTTGGGAGGGTGGGATTGCTGCTTAAAATGTCGTCCCTTTTTGAATTTTCTTTTTTTTGTACATGTATAATAGAAGTACTTCACATTTAAAAAAAAAAATAAAGATTGACTTTTTCCCTTATGCTATCTGTCAGACATGTTGCATGGTAAAAGAACCGCGTTGGGCTTGCTGTAACTATTTCAAGCATGAGATTAAGGTCGTCTTCACATATGCCAAATGGGCGACGGCGTTCTTCTAGAACCGTCTGATTTTGAAGATTGACGTTACAATTTTATGTGGTGTTTTAAATTGGCTATCTCCAACTGCAATCCAGGGGGAGCATAAAGGGAAATAGAACAAAAAAACAAAAAAACAATCTAAGTGCAGACAGTTTTTTGAAGGGGTGTATACATTTGTGTTGTCTCGGCTCTTATGTGTTGCCTACTTACAAGATGTAAGTCAAAAACGAGCGGTTTTGACACACAATGGTCTCTGCTAGGAAGATTTCTTAACCAGGTGTAGGGATCTCCAACTCTCAGCTCAGCAACAGTGTATATGTAAAAGAAATAGTACCATAGTGCAGACCAGTAACAATAAAAAACTCGACTTTATAGGGTAAAAATAAACACTTACAATAAAAACAATTGGTTAAGGCATGTATCACATTGATAGTGATTGAGGAGAGAAAATGGTTAGCTCCAGGCTCACCCGCCTCCTCCGGTGTGACTGTGTATGGACCACCGCTCTTTGTGACCTTTCACCTCCGCTGGTGTTCGCTGTCTCGCTGGTCTCGTCCCATCAGAAATGCCCTCTTAAGTGGGCTAATCGGCTACCTTAGCTGGGTGCATGCAGGTGCTGCAGAGGACTCAGACTCCAGCTCTCTCACCGATCGATGGTCCCGCCTTGCTTCCTCCGATACGTCACTTCCGCTTGGTCTATTGCGTCACTTCCGGTCGCGGCTGTAAGGGTGTCAGCTCCCAGATCTCTCCTCTCTTCTCACAGGGTGGCTAGCACTCTACGCGTTTCGCCAGGTGTGTGGCTTCCTCAGGAGTGTACCGCCCCCTCCTCTCAACTATCTATATATACCTTCCATGATTGGTTTTTAATTAATCAATAAAACACTTGTAAAATCAATTGGTCTGCACTGTTTATGTATCCATTTGTATGAAGGAGCTCATTTTTTAACAGGAGTGGAATCCTATACATCTTGATGTAGTTAAAAAATGAGCTCCTTCATACAAATGGATACATAAACAGTGCAGACCAATTGATTTTACAAGTGTTTTATTGATTAATTAAAAACCAATCATGGAAGGTATATATAGATAGTTGAGAGGAGGGGGCGGTACACTCCTGAGGAAGCCACACACCTGGCGAAACGCGTAGAGTGCTAGCCACCCTGTGAGAAGAGAGGAGAGATCTGGGAGCTGACACCCTTACAGCCGCGACCGGAAGTGACGCAATAGACCAAGCGGAAGTGACGTATCGGAGGAAGCAAGGCGGGACCATCGATCGGTGAGAGAGCTGGAGTCTGAGTCCTCTGCAGCACCTGCATGCACCCAGCTAAGGTAGCCGATTAGCCCACTTAAGAGGGCATTTCTGATGGGACGAGACCAGCGAGACAGCGAACACCAGCGGAGGTGAAAGGTCACAAAGAGCGGTGGTCCATACACAGTCACACCGGAGGAGGCGGGTGAGCCTGGAGCTAACCATTTTCTCTCCTCAATCACTATCAATGTGATACATGCCTTAACCAATTGTTTTTATTGTAAGTGTTTATTTTTACCCTATAAAGTCGAGTTTTTTATTGTTACTGGTCTGCACTATGGTACAATTTCTTTTACATATACACTGTTGCTGAGCTGAGAGTTGGAGATCCCTACACCTGGTTAAGAAATCTTCCTAGCAGAGACCATTGTGTGTCAAAACCGCTCGTTTTTGACTTACATCTTGTAAGTAGGCAACACATAAGAGCCGAGACAACACAAATGTATACACCCCTTCAAAAAACTGTCTGCACTTAGATTGTTTTTTTGTTTTTTTGTTCTATTTCCCTTTATGCTCCCCCTGGATTGCAGTTGGAGAGTGAAGAATTGTGGGACTAGTGAAACCAGTCCCCACCAGCTGGGTTTTGAGCAGGGGGTTTGAACTTATTTATTGTTTCACACGTTATTGAATCACGTCACAAAGTTGTATAAGTATTTGATTTCATTATTAACCCACTGTATAAACACCAGTGCACACTAATAGAGTTAGCGCCGTTTTCCTTCACCCTCACTTTGCTTAAATTGGCTATCTAGCATAAAGTTGCTGGAGCAATCATTGACTGACTGTCATTAGATGCAAACCCTCCACAAGCCTATATGAGTGGTTTTGTTTTTTTTAAACGACTATAATACTATTATCTTGCTCCCTGAACACGTCCTGCTCTTCATGAAAATCTTTTAGCATGGGAAGTTGTGCTCCGGGGAGAGAGGCATTTCCACTGGCGGAAGGAGTGGGGAATTTTGCCTTAAAGTGGGAGGCAGGGGGTCTCTGGAGCTGAGCGGTGTTCATTTCAGCTCCGGTGACCCCCTGCTTTCTGAGATACTTGCATCTGAATGGGATACTGGTATCCGCACCGGCTCCACGCGGCTGTTTAAAAGTCGTGCGGGCCAATAGGAAGCTGCAACGTCACCCCTTGCGACTTCCTATTGGGCCGCTTGACGCGGGACCTTTTTTAAACATGGAGGTACCGGCAGCACATTTTTGTTAGTTATGCATCACCGAAAGGAAGGGGTCCCCGGGGCGGGAATGGACGTGGTTCAGCCCTGAAATCCCACTGCGCGTCTAGGACATTAGGTCGTGGCTGATTTGCCGAAACCAAATGGCCGCTGGCGCTTCACCACAACTCACCTTGCTGCCGGAAGCTGTCGCCAGCTACTTCGCCACTAAGTTAAATGCCTTACCCTAAAACTCTACCCTGAGCCCTTACCCTAAGCCTTTACTCTAAAACCCCCTACCCTAAAACTCCTACCCATAAAAGCGCTTAGTGAGGGGATAGCCAGGCTCTCATAGGTTAAGCCCGTTTTGAACCCCAATAAATGAATCAGAGGTAACCAGAGTGTCAGCTCTTGAGCCTAACCATTTTATGTGCATGAACTGTAATTGTGCGACAGTAAAGAATTGTTGTGTTTTTTTGCCTTTCCAGGGATGCCAGCGAGCAGGGATTGCTAGGGTATGAGTTTAAGGGTGGTTTGGGGAGAAAGTGTTGTCAGAATGCGTCTAGGTAGTCGGGATCCAGAGTTGCTGGATAACCCAAAAATGTACCCGAGAATCATGCTTGATTCCCGGATTCATATAGGCACATTGTCCCGGCAATATCTCCCCTTGAAAACACTTGCGCAACTCACCGCTAGGGTTCCCTGCTTCAGCACAGCCTAGAAAGGTAAATGGGGCATAAGGGTGCAAAGTGTCCCTGTAACTATGAGGGGTCCCTAGGTTATGGGGGATACCCAATTAATGTCCAGGTCACCCAGAACCGGTATAGTGGTTCTGGGGTGCTCCAACCATATATAAGGTTGTGTGGGGATGTTTTAACGTCCAGTCCAAGTCTATTTGATAGTGTGTTGGGAATATAGAAAATAATTCTATTCTGTTCCCCATACCCAGAGACTTAGGACCTGTAAAAGTATATTTTTATTAACATTTGTTTTTGGTATAAAATGTACTCTTGTGCACGGTATTATGAGCTGGGACTTTCAGAACCAATGTTCTGAGAGAGCCACTGGGCTACCAACTTAGTGCCAGTGAGTCTGCTCAGACATCGGACATGAAAGCCACAGAGGATGCCTGAGGTGATAAGACCATTTGGGCAGGAGGGAAGGGCTCAAGTACCTACGTCCTGGGATGAACGGAAGTCGGACGGACTACAATTTGCCCCACCAGACTTGGAGGAGCCTAACCCAGTGGGTGGCAACTGAATAGCAAGGGACTAGGTGGCAAACGTGTGCATGTCCCTTGGCAGACTCAGAATCCCCGCTTGCCCGGCTTCACAGGACCGGCATCGCTCTGATTGGCTGGTAAGAAAATTCCCATGCTGTGATTGGCTGTAGTATTTTGTGAATGAACTCCAAAATACTCTCAACCAATCACACGGCAGTTTCTCAAGCGCCAAAACAGTGGCGGGGTTTTTGAATGTGGAAAAAGATGCTCTTGCGCGAATAGCAAGGCACCGGCTTCAAGAAAACCAACCCACTGAATATTTTCTAAGTCCAGCTTTTGGAGTCCAAGTTCTCAAAAACTAACGTAGCGGTCGTGGCTGGAATTTCAAGACGATTTTAGTTCCAAGACATTTGGCGCAAAGTCCAGGTCAAGCAAAAGCAAGTCCTCCACAGAGAAGGGAGCGGTGGCGTCTAGAATTTCCTGCTGATTTCAGTTCCAAGACATTTCGGGCTAAATCCCGGTCAAAGAAGGACTTGTTTAGAGTGCCATTTAGCTAGGAAAGTCTAGTTTTTTTTTACCCCAGTTTCCAAGTAAGTGTGTCTCTTCTTATGTAGTTTGTGTCATTGTGTGTATGCCTTTTCCGGCAAATACATTTACAATTTATATCACTTTACCTGTTTTACTCAATGTATGATCCTGGTAAAAAGGTGTAAATGCCTGGCCTCCCGTGACACACTTACCCTAAGCCTTTATCCTATGCCCTAAGCATAAAACCCCTTAAATTAACCACCTACCCTAACCGCTAAAACCCTAAACGAACCATCTATCCTAAACAGTAATAAAACTTACCTTCGAAGCGGCGCTGCGGCAGTGCGGTAAGTCGTGGCAAAGCGCCGGCGGCCATTTGGTTGCAGCGAAACGTCCGCGACCTCATGTCCCATTCCGCCCCTGTGTCCCACCTATGGGAAAATATTTTTTTCTTTTATAAACGAAATGGCTCTTTAACCTCCCTTCAAATAACTATTTCTCGTGAACAGAGCATCAGGCAAAACAATAAAGCTTTGGAAAGGGCAAAAACAGCCTATCAGCGAGAACTGCTGCTCTCCGGCACAGAAGCAGTTACCGAATGGCTTTAGGTGGCTTGTTCTGACATTCCAAGAACATCAATAGTTAATACTGATCGGGAGGAGGCGGGGGGGGGGGGGGGGGGGGACAGGATACCAGAAGAATGACAAGACAGATTGCTGCTAAAAAGGTCCACTTGCAGCATATAACAAAGTGAAACGACTTTGCTATACAGGAGGGCCCCGGGCATACGGCGGGTTCCGTTCCAGAGGCCCGCCGTATAGTGAAAATCGCCGGAAAGCGGATCCGGCGATTTTCAGTGCTGCTGAACCTGCAACCTGCGGTCTGCGCATGCGCGCCAGGCGCACCCGCCCGTTCTGCGCATGCGCGATTTTAGATTCAACATGGCGGCCCCCTTCTCGGTGCCGCCGTATCAGCGGATCGCCGGAAAGCGGAGCGCCGGGAAGCGGGGCCCTGCTGTATAACACTTACTATAATATCTCACCATTCATCATTTAAAATAAGTTTCTCAGGCTTTCACATTTGGGATAAAATAGCTGTTAACAGCACATACTGTGTGTGGCTAGGTACATATACAGATGTAGCAACCTACCTGTATTTTACTGCTCATAACACAGAATGTCACCTTCCCATGGAATTCAATGCCAGTAATAATGCAAAATATCACAATAATGGAGGAAAGAACATCGTATTGATTCCAAAGCTTGTATTCCATAAGCAGGTTAGTGTACAGCAAATATAAATATAATTTGTGAGCACATTCACATGTCTCAGGCAGGTCTGCAACCTGCTTTTCACTATTATCTATTGGCATACAATGCTTCCATTTCAGCTGGGGATTCTGGATAATGACATGCAAATGAGCACAGTGTCCCCTTTTGCTTCTAATCCATTTTAACATGGACCCCTATAAGCTTATGCCTGCCGTATTACACAGCTAGAGTTAAAGTGCATAGTCGGTAAACCTACTCGCAGACAGCTGTTTTGACCTTTTTAGGGTCTCATCACTGGCTTTGCAATGCGAAGCTGAGGCTCCAACCCCACACTTCTATAAGTTATGGTGGGTAGAAAAGTGACGTACCCTCCACCGCACAGTGTACAGCAAATAAAAGTACCACTTGTGAGCAGTCCACAAAGGCCTCTATTTGTAATCCCAGAAAATGCTCTTTTCTCATCTCCTCCGTTTTTTTATATAACGCTGCGAACGTATGGATTTTTTTTTGTAATGCATGCGGAGATTTGTAATGCAGGCGGAGATTTGTAATGCATGCGGAGATTTGTAATGCATGCGGAGATTTGTAATACAGGCGGAGATTTGTAATGCAGGCGGAGATTTGTAATGCAGGCGGAGATTTGTAATGCATGCAGAGATTTGTAATGCATGCGGAGATTTGTAATGCAGGCGGAGATTTGTAATGCAGGCGGAGATTTGTAATGCAGGCGGAGATTTGTAATGCATGCGGAGATTTGTAATGCAGGCGGAGATTTGTAATGCAGGCGGAGATTTGTAATGCAGGCGGAGATTTGTAATGCAGGCGGAGATTTGTAATGCAGGCGGAGATTTGTAATGCATGCGGAGATTTGTAATGCATGCGGAGATTTGTAATGCATGCGGAGATTTGTAATGCACGCGGAGATTTGTAATGCACGCGGAGATTTGTAATGCACGCGGAGATTTGTAATGCACGCGGAGATTTGTAATGCACGCGGAGATTTGTAATGCACGCGAAGATTTGTAATGCACGCGGAGATTTGTAATGCACGTAATGCATGCAGAGATTTGTAATGCATGCGGACAGTTGGTCGTCTTCACCAGTGCAAGTCCATGGGTATTTAGGGATTATTCATGATTACGTGGTAACTCTGAGTTGAAAAGGATTTGCTGAGTTATAGTGCCCCGTTTGGCGCTTTGGCACTATTGCAGTTTAGTGAATAAATGAATCTTATTCCAACACTTGTAACAAATCAAGAAAGATTGTTGTTTGTTTGTCAAATTGTATCTAAACAATGACTGAATTACTCATTTTGTCTCCACACAAAAATGTTAACTGTCCCTCCCGTTTCAAGCAGGTGCTGACGTCTTCTATGAGCGCCAGGTCACCCAGATAAACCTCAGAGATGGCAAATGGGAGGTGTGTAGGAAATCTGGGTCCCCAGAACCCTTTGATGTGGTGGTCCTTACCATGCCGGTTCCACAGATGTTACAGCTCCAAGGTGACATTGTAAACTGTGAGTACCCCCGTTTTTATTCGTCAATTCGTGTAGGAGGGGGCGGTCGGACACTTCGGTTTTCCAGCAGTGGGGGGGCCAGTTGCGGTCGCCATCACATGAGCAGTTGTGTCCGAGGTCTGGTGGCACTCGACCTCCCCCCCGTACTGCAAAAGTGGAAGTTAAACCACTTCTGGTGAGATTCTCTTCTCTAAGCTCCAAGACTGGCTTCCGTCTGTGTCGGAGCGCACGGATCGGCGATCTCCGAGCTTATACAATATGCCCTGAGTGTAATTGGCTTCATTAGAAAGATTCAATCAACCTTTAAAGGGACCCGTGAAAAAGTAGTATGTATAGCATTTTGTTGTGAACACTGGATTCAAGCGTATTGGTGACTTCTGTTGATCTTTTGATTATTGATGGCATCCAAATGACTTTGCAAATGAGGGCGCAAAGCTTCGGTAACAGTTTGGATGACAGGCGAACAGTCTTCTAAATCTTCTACATTTAACCTATTTAACATGCCACGGCCTTCAGTTCACTTTGGTCTTAGGCAGATCTGCCCCATTGTAATATTGACACATGACAAGTAACTTGAATATGTTCATTTAATCATGTTAGGCTCTAAGCTTTGCTGGGGATCTCGCTTTCCCTGCTGACCCATGACGCCTTTCCCCATCCTCCTGACGTTTGACCGTACTACTTCTGTGCCATGTACTTTGTAAAAGTGTGTATGTTAGTGTATCTTTATTTGTATAGCGCTTTACAGTTGTACTACACGTGACAATGGGAAACACTGCAGACACAAACATTAGGGTAAGGAGTCCCTGGCATGAAGCGCTTACTGTCCAAGTGAATGACGTAGTACACTTTTCAACACTTCACTTTGTCGGAGTGTGAGTGCGCCTTACACATTTTTTGGATACATGACATTAAACTTATGTTTTAAGGGCTCCGTAATGAACTCTCCGGTTCTGACCAATAAACTGTATCACGACCCACATAAGGTTTCCCCCAGTACTGGCACGGCACCCAAGCTGTGCACGGCAGCTGTGATGAAGGATCTCTTACCCGCATGCTGAGCGGGTCAACTAGAAGAGTAATTTGTAGAGTGAACTGGTCACTGAGGAAGACCCCAGCGCTCTCACAAATACATAGTCTGAGCCAAACGGTATTATCTACTATTACCGGTGTGTGCCCTGAGGCAGAGGATCTGAGAAGTGGCGGAAGATGAGCACCAACTGGTAATGTTTGGTCTGTCCCATTTCCCAGCTTGCTCTATAAGCATTCCCTGACTTTAGGCTGAGGCGCCGTTCTTCTCTCTGCAGGCTGCCTTTGTGCCTGTCCCAAGTTACCCTGCTGGGTTACTTTAAAGTGGCAGTTCTCACCCCCACCCATTTTTATTTGATTATCAAGATAGGAAGTAAGGGGCCTCTAAGGCACTTGGTGAAGGTAATGCCGATACTCCCTGGTATTTAAATCCCCCACATCACGGCTTCCTGTTGGCCTGCGTGACGCAATAGATTTTAAACTCCATTTTATTTCCCCTAAAAGGGGAATGAAACGCGCTGCCTTTACCGGCACGTGCCTCAGAAACCAGGGAATACCTAGAGCTGAGAATAGGGCGGGTTAGCCAAGGCGATCCCCTAAAATCCTTTTATTGCCTGAACATCTTCTGGGAGATGTGTCCCATGGATGTTCCTTTGTGGGGTCTATGTGCTGAGGCGTAGCAGTCATTCTCAATACGTTACTTAATATAACCCTTTGAGCGCCAAAGGGGCTGCGGTGCCAGGACACGCCCTCCAGCACTCGCGATCTCTGTCACCAATGCTGGAGCAGAAGGGGGGGTCCTCCTCATCCATTCCAAACTAGCAATTAAGTTATTGGACGATCGAGGGTGGGCTGGGGCAGCGGCGGCGGTCCCTGACCACCTGCAATACTCTCCCTCCTCCTGTCAGCGCCGGGATCCCACTCCCGGAGGAGGGAGCTGCAGAGTCCCCGGACGGGCGCAGGACCGCTCCGCACCCCAAGGTGTGTGTCGGAGAGTGTGGGTTGTGTTGCCGCTTCCAGAGCGGCCGCCATCCAGTAGCGTCATGGCGACCGATCACTTGTCGACGGGTTGCCATGACTCTGCGACATTATGATGTTGCAGGAGGAGGGCCGACCTTGGAGGAATCGCCCAGGCAGGTATGTACAATCCGGCCTTGATGGGTGTAACGAGTGCTCATCACAAATAGGACGGGACCGCAAGGCTGAGGTGGGGATGTTGGAATACACCGACCTGCAACCGCGAGACCGCGTCCGGAGTGCAGAGTGAGGTCATGTAGCGGGGTCAGTATAGGAGAGATCAGAATGGACGTATATACCGTGGTCTGGGATTGGAGAAGTCGGATAGTCGTTGTGCGGTGCCGGGGTCCAGGAGTAGAGAAGGTAGAAGTCCAATAGCAAGCCGAGGTCAAGGGTCAGAGAGATGGAGGTCCAGATACAAGCCGAGGTCAAAACAGGAACAGGATACGCAAGATATGACAGCAACAAGGCAGCAGGGTGTTTGAGGCAAATACAAGTACATAAATAGGGTTTATGCTCAGCCAGTTAGTAGGGGGGCTGGCTGATTATTTACAGGGCAGGCAGCCAATGGAAAGGCAGCACATAGGTGCAAGGTACCGAATGAAACCCGTCCACTGACAGGCAGGGGCGGGGAGAAGTGCAGGTGAATAGAAATTGGAGATGGAGTTAACCCCTCGTGTGCCCGTGGTAGTGTGGCGCCTGCGTGTGGAGCACCTTACCCGTGACGTCGTAGGGGCGGAACCTGAGTGAGATCCGTGTGGTGTCCCCAGCCTGGTAACGCGGCGCATGTCTCCTGTCCTGTGGTGCGTCCCAGAGGCGGGGCCGACAGGCAATCCTCACAATGGGGACCCTGGGGTGCAACACCCCATGATATAGTAGCTACGCCTGTGGGCACCCAATGGGTTAAGCAAAAACTGTTTACAAGTAAGGGCAATAAACCAATGTGTCAACTGTTTTTGCCATATAGCTGTGTCCTCTGTATGTTGATTAAATGTCTAAATACTGTTAAGAGTTAAGCTTCACATTAATAAGCAATATTAAAAGCCCTACATCAGGGGTGTGCAAACCGTGGGGCGCGCCCCCCTGGGATGGGTGCAAGATTTTGTAGGGGGGGGGGCATAGAGTGAAACAGCGCAGTGATGGAGGCAGGCAGGGGGAGCAGCCGGCAGAGGAGTTAGGAGTTGCACGGAAGCAGAGCAGGAGCGCGCCCCAGCAGTCCTTTGTCTATGCTGCTACAGCACGCTCCTCCCCGGCTGTCGTGCTCTACCTCCGGGCAACTCCTAACTCCTCTGCCGGCTGCTCCTGTGCTTCACTCTGGCAGGCTGCTGCGTACCATCATCTCCCCCCGCCTGCCTCTATCCCACAGGCATGGACGGGAAGGGGGTGGTGAGACCTTGTGGTGGTGGGGGTTGAGGGGAAGAGTCCTAGAGGAGGGATGATGAGGGGGAGGGATAAGAGATGAGGGGGAGGGATAAGAGATGAGGGGGGGGGGGGGGAAGGAGGATCAGGGAGAGGGAGGGTGGGAAGAAAAAAATTGCACTCAGTATAATCTTGCACTACTATGCTGATTTTATTTATAAAGGAAACCTATAACATTTGTCATGTTTTAAAAAATGTTATACCGAATAATAATAAAAAAAAAAAGTCACGTGATTTGAATTACATCAGGAAGGGGGGGGGGCGACTAATATCACGGATGAAAAGGGGGTTCGGTATAAAAAGGTTGCTCACCCCTGCCCTACATGACAGAAATAATACAATACAAAATGGTACATCACAATAAAAATTGACTTATACAGACAACCCGAAGGGATGGCATTTGGCATCTGAATTTTTTTTCCCAAAAATAACACTCGGTATATTCATTTTCATGCTTCTGTCCAGAATCCTTCTGCTTTTGCAAGCAACAGGAAGTTATGTATTTGGCACGAAAACTACGTGTAGGGAAACAAATAGACTTGCTTTGCTGGTCCATATTCCAAGCTAAAGTTTCAATGCCAGGTTCAAAAGCACTAGGGATATTCATCTTAAAATCAACTTTCAAAAGCTATTTAAAACAGTTGAACATTTTTAGGAAAGCGATGTTTACTGTGAATCCCAGAAACACAATTGGGACGGGTTTCACTATTGTGAAAGTGCTACCGATATCCGTGCTCTGCTGCAGATAGGGTTGTCTGTGTTGACAAATGGCCACAGGGTGGCAGTGTTCATACACCTCCTTGGACAGCAGCTCCTCTGTGTGTTGCGTTGGAATTTGCTTCAGTGTAGCATTGATAGCAATAGATTTGAATCTCAGGACAACATTGTCTTTAATTAGTGGATGTATTTGAAGACCATCATCATTCTCAGTATCTATTGTAATTTGTTAATTAAGGCATACACGTTGAATCCGTTTCCTACAAATATGGATATCGCATTTAACACTGGCTGCTTTATGAACGTCAAAATGATAATAAATGTTTCCTGGTTGTCCTCATGGCATTGCTCACCAATGGGTTGGTTAAGTTCACCCTCCAGTTGAGGTAGGACAGAAAACTCTACCTGTGGGAGGACCTAAAAATAGCCTGTCCTTTCCTCCCCAGGTAGTCCCTTCCCCCCCCCCCCCCTTCTGTTCTACCTAGCTGAGGTAGAGGTTAGTGTCAGAGTGGACTTGCCTTACCACTTAGGAGTTAATCCACGGGAGTTGTATGGCGCTGTCCCGCTGAAGCCTGGACGTCCGCACTCCATGCTGCAAATAGCTGCTGAGGCTTGCAGCTCCTAAAGTTGCTTGGGTAGGTGTGCACGTCAAGCCAGAATATGGCCCGACCGCACGGCATAGCAGCGGATGTCGCGAGAGGTCACGGTGGCCTCAGCGGAGGAAAAAAACCACAAGGTAGATAAAACATAAAACATTGTGCATCTGGTGAAAGCCGGCATCGGAAAATAAATGATTTTGTCAGGATTGCCTTAAAGACGTGGCAAAGAACACAGGATCAATATACTGAAGAAGTGCGCATGCGCACGAAACGCGTTGGGCAGATTTGTATTTTGAGTGTGGCAGAGGACTGGTAGTTACTGCGGGAGCATTGCAGCCAAGTGAAAGGAAATTCGGCGATTGCACCCGCCTTCTAGCAGTGGATTTCCGGATTCAGGTTGACAGACAGCACCAGGAGCTCCACGAGATCCGTCAAGCCGCGTGGTGTGAAGCGCTTCCGGTCACGGAGAGAAAGAAATCCCTGGAGGTCTAAAGACTGAAAAAAACGGAGCTGCTGCCGGTTACCATCTATCCTTCCACCCCTGCTTATGTCCTGTGGCAGTCCTGTAAGTAGGATTCCGGTTTTACCCACCAGATCCCACGTGTGCTACCTCATCATTTTAATTGTGTTAATAAATACTTTATTGTAGGATTAGTCAGCCTTGCCTGTTTTATGTAGTGTTTGTCTTGTCCTGTTTGTCCTGCATGTTTGGTTGTTTGCATATTGCACTATGATATGTTTTCTTTGTCTGTTTTTTCTTCCATGCACATGTATATGGAGTCCAAACATTGAAGACAAGCTGTGAAGATACTACTGCAGCCATCTACTATTCTAAGACTCTTTCAGTGCTGGACATTAGTATCACCTTGGACTAATTGTTTTTTTTTTTGTTTTTTTTTTTAATCTGATCCAATTCTTGTTTGGGATTTACCATTAGTATTACGGGCTCTAACAGATGCCCCCTTTGAACCACTTTCTCAAGCTTCACACATGGATCTAATGTTAAAATAGTCCAGTTGATCGCACTGACGTCGACGTGCAGGAATGGTGAATTACTGTAACGGGTGTTCGTCACGGGTAAAGAAAATATAACCGGGTGCTTATAACTATATAGTGAATTGTAGTGCAGCTCAAATCCAGTAAAACAAACAACCTCTAAATTCTAGTGAAATGATATAGTGAAAACAGGGGAGTGCAGGATATATAAAGTGTCCAATGATACATGTGACTAGTGATAAATATGAATTTTAAACCACGAACACTGTGATATTCTGTTCTCTTCTTATGGGGTATGTGGGAATCTTCCTTCAATTTCTCACAGTGTTGGAGAAAAGAGAAAAACATCCAATGTTGACTGTTGACAAAAATGTTGTATTATGAGGAGAAAATATAACAGTTGCACTCACATTTTGTATACACTACAAGTACGATGTACAGGGGTCTTTGGGGGTTCCGTGGGTCCTTGTGACGGTGCTCGTCTCCAATCAGGAAGCGGACCCTCGGGGCTGAGGTAGGAATGCAGAATAACCGACCAGAACCCAGGTACAGAGTCCTGTTAGAGTATCCGTATTTATTTTTTTTATTTTTTTATTTATTTATAAAATGTATTACCGGGAAGTAATACATTGAGAGTTACCTCTCGTTTTCAAGTATGTCCTGGGCACAGAGTAAAACAAAATAATACATGGTTACAAATACAGTTACATAAATGAACAAGGTATACATTATATACAAGACATTGCATGCACAGTAGTCGGTAAGCAGGCAGGAGATCAGGGCTGGCGGCAGTGGTGCAGAACCCAGGGACAGTCCTGTTAGAATATCCGTAGTCGGTGAGCAGGCAGGAGATCAGGGCTGGCGGCAGTGGTGCAGAATCCAGGCGACAGGCAAAAGGTCAGAGCAGGCAGAAAGCAGCGAGGTCAGGGTCACGACCAACAACATCAATCTAAACAGGCAACATGGAAAGGCGTGACAGCGAAGACCGACAGGAGCTGCAAAACGTGGAACTTTGCTCGGCGACTCCCAATGGGAGCTGCAGCCTTAAGTAGCAGGCTGCCAGTAACAAAATGGCCGACTGAATAGGAAGGGCCGGCAGGCTGGAACACCCAAACTGCAGCAAACAACAGCACGGACTGGGCTGAATCCTTACAGCCCTCCATTCCAGTCCACGGTTTTGCAGGGCTATTCTTCCGCCTTGTGAATAGGGAGAACGCCAGCACAATCACCCGGTGTTCACCTTCTGGTGTGTGACATCACAAGGTCTTGCCACAAACCGGACAGAACCGCGAGGCTGAGGTCGGGTTTTAGAATGCACCAACCCGCAGCTGCGGGACTGCGTCTTAGTCATGTAGCCAGGTGTGCAGATCCGTAATCGTGAAGCCGGGTCAGGGTAGGTGAAGTAGGATAGTGTTGTTACTCGCCGTGATCTTGGGTTGGAGATGTAGAATAGTCGAGGTCAAATTATAGAGAAGGTGGGAGTCCAGGTACGCAGCAGAGGTTGTGGATACTGGGAGACAAGACAAGGTTAGCAGAATTGCACAAGGCTAAACAGGACATGGGGTAGCACTTCGTCGCAGGTTAAGGACTACTATGCTCAGCCCATTTATAGCAGGGATTAGTGAGCATATAAAGGACTGTTAGCCAATCAGATGAAAGGCACAAGGCTGAATGTAATGATTTGCCTCTTGATTGCAGAGCCAATCCACACTGAGTAGTACGGCTGTAAATACTGATTGCCATCAGCCCATTTGATCGTCATGGGGCAGAGTAAGCACCGCAGGTGAAAAAGTTGAGGTAGTTATCCTGCTGTCAAAGTCCACTCGTGATTGAGTCTGTCGCCTGACAACAATTGGACGGTGCCTGCGCATGATCCTGTCAGTGTGAGGCGCGTCAAGAGACACGGCATGGAGGTCGAACCTCACAATTACAAGCCCTGTCATGAAAGAACCTTTCCTTATTTTCCAACAAGACAAGGTCGCTCTTCTTACCAGGTTTTAAAATGTCACCTCGACCAAGAGCTACTACCTTCATTTTGCCCAAAGCCAGCAAATGACAGAGCGGATTCTACACACGTTTGATGTAGTGAGGTGTTTAAAGCTCTACCTTTCCAGAAGCGAAGGATTTAGGAAGTCAGACAATTCATACTTGGAAAGGGCAAGCAGCCACAAAGTCTACTATAAGTTAATGGACTGTAACAGCCATCAGGAAAGCCCATACTATACAAAAAATTCCAGTCTCAGAGCTGGTTAAAGCAAATTCGACAAGGACCATGGCCGCATCATGGGCAACAAATGCACAGGCTTTCCCCACAGAATTATGCAGGGCAGCAGTATGGACTTCAATTAAGGTTATTAAGTACTATCCTTTTGGACCGACATGGCTCAGCAGACGCATGCTTTAGCGGAAAGATCCTGCAGTCCTGTGCCACCACTTAAATAAAAGATCATATCTGAGTGACAGTGTGGTGTTTTTATTCTAGGACCCCCCCCTTTTTTTTATGAGATGTGGACAACCAGAAAAATAGAAAATTGATGTCCAATGTACCATCATTTTCTTTTCATGGAGGGTCCTTCCATGGCAGTGCTTGCCAATTCCCTCCCAAAGTTTAGATCCAAGATGATATTAATGTTTCTAGTTATGTATTTCAGATTTTGTACTGAGTCTACCTTGGGAGGAGAGACAGGGCTAGTCCTAGGTCCTCCCACCGGTAGAGTTTTCTGTCCTATCTCAGCTGGAGGGTTGAACTTAACCCATGGGTGACCACTGCCATGGATGGATTCTCCGGGAAAGGAAAATTACGGTAAATTGGGTATCTATTTTCTTACTTGCATATTTTTAATGCAAGGGAAATGTTACGCCGGAGTAGCCTGCAGACCAGACCTATCCCTAGAACTGAGGTGGCCAGTATGAATACACACACCGACAGAGCGACGGACGTGTCCGGGTTGTGGTATTAGATGGTGCCAGGCCAGATGGGGAGTATTGCGTGAATACTTGCCGGTACCGTTTTTTCCAGAAGAATGGTCGTTGCCATTGCCGAGATCAGGGGTAGGAGAAGTACGGAAGGATCGAGGTGAGAGCCATGGTCGAAGGGAGCCAGAAGGTACGTAAACAGGAACAATCCGAAGTCGAGAGTCAAAGGGGGAAGTCTGCTAAGCCGCGTCAAAACCGAGTGAATCAAAGAACAAGCACTGTGAAACACCCATACAAAAACTATGACGAGCGAGGAAGCACAGAACAGAGAGGGTATATAAAGCTGGAACAGCCAACCAGGAGAGGGCGTGCCTGGAGGAGCCCAGGGAGCTTCAGCGCATTGGCTGCTGTTCATAGAGCCCAGGTGACACTCAGCAAGAGCCAGATTGTAACCGTGCGGTGTTTGGGGGCGGAGCCTGAGCGGGGATAAGTTCAAGGGCTTTTGTGTGTGCACTGTAAGTCCGACGTGCGCATGAGAGGAAGCAACGTGGGGTGTGCGCGGAGCGTCGATTCCGCGCCGACGGCTGCGGCGTAGAGCGTGGAGGAAGTACCTCGTGGAGCGTCCCACCATGCTGAGGGGTTAGTGATGCAGCTGAAGGGGACTTGCGTGGTTGTAGTGGAAGGGTCTGAGCAGTGTAAGGAGAGAGCCGTGAGCTCCGCCTGTGGCGCTGTGTGCTCACATTCCTAACAGGAAAAAATGGAGACCAGTCATAAACCGCATATTACAACTATTGTTCAAGGAAATGGAGGCAAATACATCTATTCTACTATAAATCTGGTTTTAGTGACTGTCAGAATAAACATTTCTCCGATAAATCGGTGGTTGTCATGCTTGAAGCTTTGCAAAAATAATTTCTAGATTTCTCTTAATTGAAAACTGCTGTATAGCCTGACAGTGAAGTACAGACCTGTCAACTCTTAAACAGATATACTTTTTTTTTTCCCTTCACTGATTCAATTTATTTATTTTTGTATTTCTCTCAGACTTTGATTGAGTTTTGTGGCAAAAAAAAAAAAGTATAATCCTGTATAAATTTTATTTTGCGTTTGCACTTTATTTGTAGATTTACTTCTTCTAGTATTGCGCTCATGTTACTGCTAAATAGTAGTGTTTTTTTTTTCTCTTATGCTTATTTGCAAGGGATCAATTTATTAGTTAGTTCTTCTTTTATTATTATTATCATCTGCACCTTTTTCCATGTCCCTTTCAGACGCAGATTTGTTAGCATTAGTTGCAAGTTTATTGGTATGTTTGTTTATCTTCTATTTGTGATTTATTGGTTGGCACCAATTTTTTTTCTTTTGAGATTATGTATGTGGCTAGGATTAAAAACTGCAGTCCCATGTATCATGATTTAATCTTACCTGAACTGGTGGGTCGTCTGGGGCCCCCTGGTTCGTGGCGAGCCCAGCTTAGGCTGGGTGTCCACTGGGGAAACCATGCCTGTTGTGGTCAGGCCATGCTCTGTCGGAATATAGGAAATATTTAGCAGATTTTTGCTGACCGCACAAACTATTTGGGAGGGGGGTGTAGGGGTACGGGTAATGTCTGGGGACCAATAGAAGCAGCAGGGGGCGACCCTCTGGTTCCAGAAAGAGTTGAAACAAACAGCCAGAAGGGTGAAAAGAATGGTCAATTTATTAACGAGAAATATATTTATTGTGCTATGGCCCCTATATAATGTCACCTTACCATTGCTCAGACACACACACACACACACACACACATTCAATAATGGCCTGAGTCACACAGGGGCTACACATGGCACAAAGTGTGACTGTTAACAGGGACTATGACCCTGCCCACGTGTGCGGACTGCCAGAAAAGTACAGTATTGCGTGCAAAACCCTAATCTTGAACACAAACATTCTTCTTGCCACCTACAAGGCCCAAATCCAGATGCACTTCCTCAAATTGTATCTGAACCAATGTGTTTTTTATTTGTATTGCTTTTTAACTCTCTTTGCGTTGTTACAGGCCCTCCTGGTAGCAGAAGAGTTAAATCCATGTGCAGCTTTAAGCAGAAGTTGTTTCATCTTCTGAAATATTGGGGGATGTATAGAATGTGATCTTCAGTGACGGAACTAATGTAACATTTTTGGTGCCCTCTGAGATAATCAGTTTCACAATGTTCCACACTGGCAGTGTAAACTGGCCACTGCTATTCCCATATGTTAAGCAGACAGAAGTTGTTATGGTAACATCTGATGCCAGTGGAGGGGGGGGGGGGGGGGGTGGAGGGGAAAACGGTGAAACGACACATGTTTCAAGTAAAGGATAAACTGCTGCTCACATGTTACAATGTCCCAGTTCATTTAACATTTTCTTTTTATTTTGTTAGTGGGGAAGGCATTTAAAGCTGCAGTCCCAATGCTCTAATAATAATAAAAATAAAGTATGTACAGTATGTATGTATGTCTATGGTTTCCGGGAATAGGGCTCAGTGGATATGGCCAGTACATTTTTGGGAACATTTCAATGCTTCACAGTATATTCCTCTCTTTGAATGGTTGCTAATTTGGACAATAATTGGTGCAAGAATCATGGAATGGAATTGCCATTCCATATCTGCTGGGCCTGCCTGGGAGTGGTAAAACTAATGCGGGCCTACTCCGGACAGGTACTTGGTTCAGTTTAGTGTCAATAAAATGTGGTGGGTTCTTGCTTTACTGTAGGTCATAATACCATAAACTTGTCACGGTGCATTTGACCTGGTATCACATTGGACCTGAGAGTTAAAAGCTGTATATCATATCCACTATAGGACAGAACCAAAAAAGATTTGAACTGGGTTCCCTCGCTCACCAACCCCTTCAGTCCCAGTTATTACTCTCTGTAATGACAAATTCCCATCAAACAGTGCTGGTACTCCTCGACTACAGTTTTTCAACGAGTACATGAAAGGAGTTGTCTGGTAATTGAACAATCGCCTCCGAACTGGGACCCCTGTTTTGTGTGCTTCTTCCTTGTCACCTTGGAAAAATGGCGCAACACCCTAAGTTAAAGGACCGGACCGTTCAATGGAGGGTTTGCATTTGATCAGTGTGGTGCAGCTTGTTTGCCCAAGCTGTGAAGCTTGGAACATGTGAAGCATTACATCCGATATGTGCCGCTATCATTATGGATTATACGGCAGGGGGGGGGGGGTTAAAGGTGCAGGCCCAAAGTGCACTAATGGAAGAAGCATGTTTTAATGGCTTAAATAAGGGTGATCTACAACATTTAAAAAAATAAACATTAACCATAGGTAATTACATTGGAAAAACAACTAAATAATTGGTCAATTAATTTTTTTATGTTCCATTTTCCCAAAGAAGCAAATATGTGAAAGTTTTACTTTAAAGAGTAATTGTGTCTTTCAAGGAAGCTGATTTTTTTTTTAAATCTGTACTTGAATGTCCAGTAATGGAGAGCTATTGACAGACTAGTGATGCATGAGTCTAGATATATAATTGTTTACTTTATCCTAACAGGATGTTAGATTTTTGCAACAACTTAAGTGCACACCCAGGAGACCTTTTCAATGTGATTTATGAATATTGTTCTAAAATGTAGTTGTACTAATAAAATGACGGCTGCTTTTTTATTTTACAATCTTTTCCTACATGAGCTGGCTACTACAGAACAGATATATTTTGTCAGCGATCTGTCGGGGATTGTTGACCCAAGTATTGTCTAGACCTAGATGTATGTGGTGTACAGGATGGGAAGGAACAGGTATTACTAAAATATTTGCGTTTAGTGCGATTTCGAGTGATGTTGGCAGTGAATTGAATTCAGATGAGTTTCAACGTGGCAGTGAGCGAGTTTGGGGGCTTAGTTCTGCCTTTTTATAATTAACATTAGGGGTGGCTACACTACTTTTTGTGCAGAGTTCTGCAGTTTTGCCACACTACAGATTAAAATAAACCAATGCCTTTCAGAATTTAAGGTACAATCGCCTCTAAAACCCCCAAATAGTTTCCCTTAACTTGTGAAGGGGGTGTCTCCACATTTTTGGAGGACCCTCCTAAAGTTCATTAAACTTTCCTAAGTGAGTGAGTCCCATTGAAATTCCAACTGTTTGGGATAGAGCAACATGGCCGATGGAACTAGATTACGTTTTAGGTCAGTGCCCTTAATTGGGCGTACGATTGCACGTGATTCGGAAAGGTGGGAATACACATTTTTTAAGGATTTTATAAAGTGTGTGTAGTTAAAGTATGCCTTTAGCAAATATGAATTTCCTTTTAAACATACCATATATAAATGTAACCTTTTTTTTTTTTTTTTAATTGGTTGAAAGCACAATATTAAAGCAGCAGTACAAGCTGCCGGGTTACCCCTCCACCCCCCCCCCCCCTTTAATATGTGCATCACTACAATGCACACAATAATAAGAAATTGGCTAAATTGCCGATCGATCCGTTCTTCTGTGATCGATCGGCGAAGATTCGGCGGTCAGTGCAGCAGAAGAGGACCCTTTGGTCCTCTGCAAATGCAGAATGCAAGGTTCTGTGGGGAAGATCAGGCAGTCAATGGATACAATTGGTGCACTGCTAGAGACAGGGCGGGACTCAAAAAGGGGTACGTAATATAGTAACAGTAACATAGTTCTTTTCCCTGAGTTTAATCTACCTAAGAGCCCTAGTGTGCTCTGCACTCCAGTTTTCTGTGATTTTTGGATAGAGCAAATTGTGACAGTCATCCTGAAGTCGGACAAGTCCCTTGACTTCCCCGAATTTCTTCAGCCTGTGGGCCAAAGAGATCTTCAGGATCTTTGATGCCGTCCTCTGTCGGAATCTGAGCGTCATTTTTTTGGCATTCTTTGGCCAAATGGTCAGCAAGAAGGTCCAAGGCTGCTTGGTGCATCTGGACCATTGTGAGTTAAAGGTGGGATCCCTAAAAAAAAAAAACATCTATTGGTTTTGGTCATTTCTTTCCTTTTTTTTTTTTTTTTACTTTTTATGGCGACTTTATCATGATGCAGCCTTTCAGAGAACTGCCATTGTAATTTTGTAGATTTCTGGAAAACTCTTGCCACTTGCTTAGCAGAAAATAACGGTGGCAAAGTTTAGCACCACTGAGTAAATCTGGGCCTTTTATGCTTTTGTAATATGGGTTCTAAGCCAGAATTCTCCACCCTGTTTCTATTTGTTACATTTGAGTCGTTCTCTCTCTCTCTCTCTCTCTCTCTCTCTCTCTCTCTATATCTATTTTTTTCCCCAAAAAAATCAGAGGGTGCATTGAAAGTAACCAACGTCATGTCATTTTCACATCTGCTGGCAGCGACAGCCCAGTGCAGGGGTCTCTTATTCCCAGTGGTTGACAAATCACCAAAAAATCTACTCGCCACCTAGTACCAAACGTGTGCTGCTTGGGCCAATATTTACTCGCCCAGGGGTTAAATCCACTGGCCCGGAGAGAGCAAATGTATAGGTTTGTCGAACACTGCTTATGCCATTTGCATGACATCTGATTAGAAGAAACTCCTGCATTAATATGTCAGGATATTTTCCATCATGCTCACCATTGCATTGTGCCATAGAAAGCCACGTGTCTGTTTTCATTGAGAAAAGCCAGAAACAGCCAAAGTCAACAGAAGGCAAAAGGAAAACTAACAAAATGGCCAAGACATGCTGTTCCTTCTCACTGTTGCTGTTTTCTGTGGATCATTTTCTTTCCACTATGTGCGTTTGCATGTGTTTATTGACATAGACCAAGCTCATTAAGCCGCCACTCTTGGAGAATTAATTTTAACGCCTCTAATTTGACATGAGATTGGCATGGTCTCATGGAATAAAAGGATCAAATCAACGTTCTTTTACATGTGACATGCTAAAGGAATGACATATATGTGTGTGTGTGTGTGTGTGTGTATCTTATTATACCAGGGATATATTTTACATTGACGTACATCTTTGGCAAGTACTTCCGAAGAAGGTACTGGTACTGTAGATTGTGTCCAAAATGTGAGCGTATAAGCTGCACCAGCAGGAATTGAACCCAGAACGTTTCACATCAAAGCGCGTAGTGTGAGCTATGCCATGCTGTACATAGAGCTAGCGTGATGAAAGCATTCAAAATATACATATGCTCCTCCTTGAAATCTGGAGGTAGCAGTGCAAGTTTGTGCTTTATTATTTCATTGTTGCATCAGGCCATGTAACATGGACTGGAATGATGCAATATGGGGTGAATGTGCAATACAAACAACATCGCTACAAACATAAAAGGAAGAAGGAAGCTTATTCTGCCAAAAGTGAAACTTTCCTGTGTTTACAATATACAAAAGAATAAATGTTTTCCCTCTTTAAACACTGTTTTTATATCCAGTGTATTTCTTCAAGCAAAATGTTGCACTAATATAGACTGTTGCCTCGGACGCTCAGCTGAACCTATCTGTGATAGACACCGGCTCTGTATTAACCCCTTGAGTGCTATAGGGGCCAGCAAAGCAATGTGTTGCACTCAAGGGGTTAAGCTCCAAATTATCTTTGATGCAAAGCAAACTTTTGTTTGAACTTCTGGTTGCATCTGTGTAAAACATGTTTAACCAGCTTTCATACATTGGATGCAGAGGGTCTCTGACAAGCAGATTTTTGTTTCCTGCTATAGGAAGGGAAAGCATGTTTTCCACTGTACAGTAACTGCGTTGCTGAACCTTTTCCCAACTCTGCCTTGTAACTGTGTATAAATCCCTTAATGCTAAGGGAGTCATCTTCCTCAAGCCACACGAACACGGTTTATTGATGTTCATTGGGTAGAGGGATGTGGTGCATGCATCATATGCTAAGCCTACAAGATGAAGAGTTTAGATGAGCGATTTCAGGACTTCTATTTGGTCAATTGCATGGTATGTACCAGGAAAAAAATACAAGTTTGTAGTAGGTCAGGGGTGCACAAACTGGGGGGCGTGAGATTATCTCGGGGGTGGGGGCACGCGGCAGTTACAGAGGTCCTGCACTTTCCCCACAAGGCATTTAAATGACTTGCCGGGGGACCGCGCAAGGCCTCTGTAACTAACTTACCTTCATTCGACGTGTCGTCATGGTAACCCGGCATCAAATGACGCCGCTGGTGACTTCGCATGGCCCTGCAACGTCATTTGATGCTGGAGCCGAGCATGGGGGGGGGGGGGAGGAGGGAGGAGGGGGAGCGCGGGCAGGGGAGGAGAGCAGGCAGGGGGGAAAGAGCGCGCACCCCTGTAATAGGTGATTGAAATTCCAATCCCATATGGGCAACGTTTGTTGAAGTCTGCAATATGGTTGATGGTTGAAGTTCACAAGTCGCGCCTTAGTCAGTAGCTGCTAAGCATTTATATCTGGGGTAATAATTTTATATCATTTTTTTTTATATAATGTTGACAATGTACCAAGTGCTGTACAGATGCAGCCAGTTGTATCTCTAACCTACCGCAACATGTGCTGATAATGTGGAGCGTTCACGGCAAAGTGCGTGGCAGGGGGGAAATGGGCGAGTAGGATTAACACAGCGGGGCTCCCTGCTTCTGAATGGGATTCCCGCTGTACGAATCCTACCGGGCTGCATCAGTCTGGATGAGACACGCAATGAGTAGACAGAATCGGTCACTCTCTGCGCGCCTCAAACAGGCCATCGCGTGGCTTTTATTTTAATAACATTATTGAAGCAGGTAGTCTCCAAAGGCATTAATTTCAGCCCTGGGGACCCCCTGCTTATAGTGTTACAGGCCCTGGTATGGGGTGCCGGTACCTCCGCCATGCTTAAATGTCTCGGTCACATGGGCCGTGACACGGGTGAATTAAACATGCAGGAGATGCTGACACCCCATACCGGACCTGTAACTTGGAAGTAGGGGGTCCCGGGGCTGAAATTAATGCGGTTCTGCTCAGGAGAGCCCCTGCTTCAATACTGTAATGTCATAATACATAATAAAATAAAATAAAAGCAGCTTTGTTACCTTAGTGGCTAGCCACTAAGGTAATGAACGGTTAAAGCAATGTTGGGGTTAGAGGGGGTGGGTGAAGGGGGTAGTTACCCCAAAATAGGTGGTTAGGCTTACCGGGAAGGTTGCGGGAGAGGTTAACCTTTCCCATTACCCACCAGAGAGGCCTAACCACCCACCCGGGGCAAATACCCCATTCCAAATATGGCTACTAGTGCTTTTGTACCGGAAGGGTGGGGAGAGGCCCTCGCAACAGCTAAGTAAATATTATGGGTGGTGCTACAATCAAGGTGCAAAATAGAGTAACCGGCCTAAGGAGAGACAGTATCTCCACTAGTGAGGGCACTCAAATCCCAAAAGGGACTGTACGGTGAGTGTATATACTCACTGATTAAAAAATAGGGTGCATACAAGACGACAAGGTCAATAGTGCTCAAGTCTAGAGGGTTCATACCCAAATATTGAGAAGTGAAATATTGATAAAAATATCCAGCTATCCAGCTCAAGAATCGGTGGTCCTAAGCACCAGCAGTATGTGCAGGCAAGTGTATATTGCCTATTGCAGCGGTGCGCAAACTGGGGGGCACAAGATCATTTAGGGGGGGCGCGGGCTGCGTGCGGGGAAACCTGGGGGCGGGCAGAGCTGTGCACGGGCAGCCAGAAGCTCCGTTCTGAGGCTCCTTCTCTGCTCTGTGTCAGAGGGGGCGGGGCATTCCTTCCCTGCACACAGACATCCCCTCCTCCTCCTGTGTTACCCGTCCCAGTTTTCAGCAGCATGGGGGACAGGAGGAGCAGGCTTACAGGTGAAATCTGTGATTTATGATTTTGTGTTGTGTGGTGTGATTGTGTTAGTTGTGGTGTGTGTTGTGATTGAGTGTATGTGTTTGGTTGTGATTGTGTGTGTTGTGCCTGTGTTGGTTGTGATTGAGTGCTGGTTGTGATTGTTTGTTTTTTTGCGCACACACTCACTGCACACTGCACACACTCACTGCTCACAGCACACTCGCAGCCCCCTACCCTCCTACCTCCGGTGTCAGCTGCTGCGGCATCGTGGGGCTGCCTGCGGGGGGGCCGTGATTGGTGCGGGGATCGGTGCGGGGCTGCTGGCTAGGGGGAAATCGGTACGGGGCTGCTGGCGGGGGGTGGGATTGGTGACGGGCTGGGGTGCGGGGCTGCTGGCGGGGGGGGAGATCAGTGCCAGGCTGGGGATCCGGGAGGGGGAAATCGGTGCTGGTAAAAGTGAGGCTGCTGGGGGAAGTGCAAGGGGAATGCTGGGGGAAGTACGGTGGCTGCCGGCGGCTCACTCCACCTCTTCCCCCCCCTCCCGATCGGGCGCGCGGCGGCCATTTAAAAAAAAAAAATTAGCGCGACCCCGGTTATAGCGTGGTCGGATCGGGTGGCCCCTGCTATAACGGGGCTGAGCTGTATTTTGTATTTACATTGTATACCGTTTAATAAAGGATTTTTTTTCCCATGTGATTTGATTACATCAGGCAGCGGGGGCCCGAGAAATTTCATGAATGAAAAGGGGGGCTCGGCATAAAAAGTTTGCTCCCCCCTGGCCTATTGAATGGTTGCTTAAGTGAAAGTATCAGGTGACAACCAGCAAAACAGATGTCTAAGAGCTGATACTATGTGGCCAACACAGATTGATGCACATTTGTCTTTGTATTGATGTACAATCAGCCCCTGTATTACTGTCAGGGTCTATAAGGGATATCAAGGGAATCCTGACATACAGTGTAATGTACAGATGTTAATTAACCCATTTGGTTCCAGTTCCGTCAGGAAACCTATATATCATCACCCATATTCGTAAAAGCCCGTGCCATTGGCTGACTGCACGACAAACCATCTGACTGTATCTGTACAGTATATAGAATTTTGCAGGTACACTAAGGCCCTGGCCTGAAGAATTTACAATGTAATTTTATTGTCTGAGGCACGGACTAGCCACGAGGAGAGCCGGCACTGGAATTCGAATTGGCTCCACCTAATGACAGTCCCCAATGCCTTTTTTGGGAGGAGGGGTTTATTTATTTATATACCTGAACATTTGAGGTCTCTTGAAAATGACCCACGGTAGCCCGGCCACCCTGCTCCTGAGATGTAACCGGGTCAGCATAGCTCTGGCGTATAGTAGAAACCTACAAGCTGCGGGAGACTGACCCCGTAGTGACTAGCAGCCATACGTGTGGGGTTTTGTTTGGCACAAAACAAGTACAAATATCTCTGGAACCTCAGCAGTCCCTGGAGGTCAGAGGACAAACGACAAGCCCCACCCTCCACCCCTTTAAAAAAAAATTTGGGGAGCATTTACATGTCATCAAATATTATTAATCAATTATTACATTATATATAAATAATTTATCTGAGACATTAGATTTATGGTCCTGTAGACTAAAATGTTAATAAAATCATTTTGAATCCAAATGAAATACACTTTATAGCACCTTTTTTATTTATTTTATGGCATGTTTACATTTTGACCCAGTATTTGATACTTGCCAGGGTTTCTTTATCATGAAATACTAAGAGGTCCGTGTCATGCACAATTATTGATCTGATCTGTGAGGAGCAACATGACCATTGCATTCTTATGTTCCCGGTGACATTGCACCAGGATATCTCCCTTGCCATTTATCTTTAAGTCTGTTCTGTGTTTGTTTAGTGGTGATCCTGCCAGCCACATTGCCCGACACTGAAAGGATAGGTTAACACTGTCTCTTTGTTTCCCCTTTTAATTTTTGCACGTACAGACAACAGAAACTTTAGTATGTACAAAGAGTGTAGCGCACCGCCAAAAGAGCGTAGCGCACCGCCAAAAGAGTGTAGAGCACCGCCAAAAGAGTGTAGAGCACCGCCAAAAGAGTGTAGAGCACCGCCAAAAGAGTGTAGCGCACCGCCAAAAGAGTGTACAGTAGCACACCGCCAAAAGAGTGTAGCGCACCGCCAAAAGAGTGTAGCGCACCGCCAAAAGAGTGTACAGTAGCACACCGCCAAAAGAGTGTAGCGCACCGCCAAAAGAGTGTAGCGCACCGCCAAAAGAGTGTAGCGCACCGCCAAAAGAGTGTAGCGCACCGCCAAAAGAGTGTAGCGCACCGCCAAAAGAGTGTAGCGCACCGCCAAAAGAGTGTAGCGCACCGCCAAAAGAGTGTAGCGCACCGCCAAAAGAGTGTACAGTAGCACACCGCCAAAAGAGTGTACAGTAGCACACCGCCAAAAGAGTGTACAGTAGCACACCGCCAAAAGAGTGTAGCGCACCGCCAAAAGAGTGTAGCGCACCGCCAAAAGAGTGTAGCGCACCGCCAAAAGAGTGTAGCGCACCGCCAAAAGAGTGTACAGTAGCACACCGCCAAAAGAGTGTACAGTAGCACACCGCCAAAAGAGTGTACAGTAGCACACCGCCAAAAGAGTGTACAGTAGCACACCGCCAAAAGAGCGTGGGTCACCTTATCAAGTGCGCTACGCACTAAACATGTAGGAGGTTTTTACACTTCTGGAAATGATGGACGAATAAAAAAGAATATTTTTACTTAAACCTTTTTGACCCACTCTCTCTTTTGGCGGTGCGCTACACTCTTTTGGCGGTGCGTTACACTCTTTTGGCGGTGCGCTACACTCTTTTGGCGGTGCGCTACACTCTTTTGGCGGTGCGCTACACTCTTTTGGCGGTGCGCTACACTCTTTTGGCGGTGCGCTACACTCTTTTGGCGGTGCGCTACACTCTTTTGGCAGTGCGCTACACTCTTTTGGCGGTGCGCTACACTCTTTTGGCGGTGCGCTACACTCTTTTGGCGGTGCGCTACACTCTTTTGGCGGTGCGCTACACTCTTTTGGCGGTGCGCTACACTCTTTTGGCGGTGCGCTACACTCTTTTGGCGGTGCGCTACACTCTTTTGGCGGTGCGCTACACTCTTTTGGCGGTGCGCTACACTCTTTTGGCGGTGCTCTACACTCTTTTGGCGGTGCGCTGCACTCTTTTGGCGGTGCTCTACACTCTTTTGGCGGTGCGCTGCACTCTTTTGGCGGTGCGCTACACTCTTTTGGCGGTGCGCTGCACTCTTTTGGCGGTGCGCTACACTCTTTTGGCGGTGCGCTACACTCTTTTGGCGGTGCGCTACACTCTTTTGGCGGTGCGCTACACTCTTTTGGCGGTGCGCTACACTCTTTTGGCGGTGCGCTACACTCTTTTGGCGGTGCGCTACACTCTTTTGGCGGTGCGCTACACTCTTTTGGCGGTGCGCTACACTCTTTTGGCGGTGCGCTACACTCTTTTGGCGGTGCGCTACACTCTTTTGGCGGTGCGCTACACTCTTTTGGCGGTGCGCTACACTCTTTTGGCGGTGCTCTACACTCTTTTGGCGGTGCGTTACTCTTTTGGCGGTGCGTTACACTCTTTTGGCGGTGCGCTACACTCTTTTGGCGGTGCGCTACACTCTTTTGGCGGTGCGCTACACTCTTTTGGCGGTGCGCTACACTCTTTTGGCGGTGCGCTACACTCTTTTGGCGGTGCGCTACACTCTTTTGGCGGTGCGCTACACTCTTTTGGCGGTGCGCTACACTCTTTTGGCGGTGCGCTACACTCTTTTGGCGGTGCGCTACACTCTTTTGGCGGTGCTCTACACTCTTTTGGCGGTGCGCTGCACTCTTTTGGCGGTGCTCTACACTCTTTTGGCGGTGCGCTGCACTCTTTTGGCGGTGCGCTACACTCTTTTGGCGGTGCGCTGCACTCTTTTGGCGGTGCGCTACACTCTTTTGGCGGTGCGCTACACTCTTTTGGCGGTGCGCTACACTCTTTTGGCGGTGCGCTACACTCTTTTGGCGGTGCGCTACACTCTTTTGGCGGTGCGCTACACTCTTTTGGCGGTGCGCTACACTCTTTTGGCGGTGCGCTACACTCTTTTGGCGGTGCGTTACACTCTTTTGGCGGTGCGTTACACTCTTTTGGCGGTGCGCTACACTCTTTTGGCGGTGCGCTACACTCTTTTGGCGGTGCGTTACTCTTTTGGCGGTGCGCTACACTCTTTTGGCGGTGCGTTACTCTTTTGGCGGTGCGTTACACTCTTTTGGCGGTGCGCTACACTCTTTTGGCGGTGCGTTACTCTTTTGGCGGTGCGCTACACTCTTTTGGCGGTGCGCTACACTCTTTTGGCGGTGCGCTACACCCTACTGGATATTACATGATAAATTTGCACCTTTTTTTTAAAATTGGTGGAAAAGCCACGACCGAGTCGGCGTTCGTAAGCGATTCGCCAACCGTTAAGCCAATGTGCGCTGTCATTTTGTTTCATATGCTAATTTGGCCAGTTATCGAATATCGCCAGATTTGCTTAATGCCGATAGTCCCTGCCCACATGAGCTCACAATCTATGATTTAGGTGCCTGAAGCACAGCGATATAATGTGACTTGCCCAAGGTCACAAGGAGCTGACACGGCGATTTGAACCAGATTCCCCAGCTTCAAACTGTCACACCAAGAATGTGCTCAATCTAAGACTAGTTTGATAACAGTCCCATTCCTAACAGAACCCCCACACAAGCAGCCACGGCTTTAACTGTCCACGGAACCACTGCATTTTGCTTTTCTTCCTGGTACAGTAAGTTGGGCAACATCTATGTATGCATAAACCTATCCATGTAGACCAGTGGTGCGCAAACTGGGCGGCGCGAGATTGGCGACAGGGGGGCGCGGTGTTTACAGAGGCCCCGCGCGCTTCCCAAAGGCACTTAAATTAAGTGCCGGGGGAGCGGCGAAGGCCTCTGCAAGCAGCGCTTACCTTGAGTCAGCCGGCATCTGGAGACGCGTCGCCATGGCAACGCGGCGTCATGACGCCCAGACGCCGGCAATCAAGGTAAGAAGGAGGAGGGAGGGGGGCGCAGGGGAGGAGGACATCCAGCAGGGGGGCGCAGGGGAAAAAGTGTGCACCCCCCTGATGTAGACTATACTGTATATCCTTAATATGTAGGAAAAGGGATGATTTTGAAAACTAACATTTAAAGTGGCATTTCCACCTGGAAAGGGGGGTTGGTGGGGGGAGGGGGTTGGGGGGGGGGGGGGAGGGGGTTGGGGTTAACTTTTTTCCCTAGGTGGAAAGCAGGGGGTCTCTGTAGCTGAACCGTGTTTATTTCAGCTCTGGATACCCCCTGCATACCGAGATACTTAGTTCCTGCAGTACACAGTATGGCTGTTTTTAAAGGTCCTGTCACATGGGCCAATAGGAAGCTACAGCATCACCCCGTGCGGTTTCCTATTGGCCCGTGTGACGCGGGACCTTTAAACCTGCATTAAATACCGGCAGCGCCTTTTTAGAGGTGAGCAGGGGGTCCCCAGAGCTTAAATTAACGCAGTCCAGCTCTGGAGACCCCCTGCTTACCCCCTAGGGAAGTTAAAGATAACAGAAAAGGATTTTAAGAACTGTATTTTGTATTTTAAAGCAGAATATGCTCCACGGGCGAGAGTTTTTAAATAGGCTTCTGCGATTATTGCTACTCTAAGGCCAGCAGGTTTTACAAGAAGTATTTCTAGGATACTCTGGATCAGAGTCAATTTTGCAACAGAACTATTCCAAGATGGATTTGAGGGTCCATCAAGCAATAATGCAGGTTCCGTATGAGAAAATGAAACCCACTTATTACCTAGATTATAAATCATCAGAAAAAATTATATGGCATACGGCAGGAGTGCGCAAACTAAGGGGTGTGAGCTTTTCGGGGGGAGGGGGGGTTATTTACAGAGGCCCCGCGCTCTTGACCAAAGCATTTAAATTAAATGCCGGGGGAGGCACGAGGCCTCTGTAACTTCTCTTACCTGGTCTCAACCGCCACTTCGGCGACACGTTGCCATGGCAACGCAACATCATATGACGCCGCCATGCCATGGAGCTGGTAAGCAAGGGGGAGGGGAGAGAGAGCAGGGGGGGCGCGTGAGCAGGGGGGCGGGGAGAGAGAGCAGACAGAGGGGTGCAAATAGAAATGTTTGCGCACCCCAGGCATATGGTATATGTCAGAATGCACGGAGATATACTAGTTTCAAGTATGCCCTGAAAATAATCTGATCGCTGCTGTGCTAGAATACCTGCTGGTGATTGAAGTATACATGGGGAAGACTGGAATGCACAGCAGGCGGGAAGATTAACTTCCAAGTGAGCTGCTTCTTGTCCTGTCTGTTGCAGGGAAATTCATATGGTATGCGCTAGGACCGGTAGCAGGTGTGTGTGTGTGTGTGTGTGTGTATTAATCCATCAAACTCGGTCACTAATGCGGACCTTTTCTAAGATGTGCTACGCAGTAGTCACCCTGCCTAACCCCACTCCCCAATATAAACCCTCTGTGTAAAGGTTGCCGCGGAAGAAACTATTAAAAGTAACCAACTTGTTGCCGAAATGAACCTATACAGAGCAGGTGGGCCTCGTGATCGCTCCAGGAGCGTTTACGTGTCAGAGGGCTCTGCTTCCGTTTTGGATCGGTCAGTAGAAAACTAGCATTTGCGTATGCTGTGCCAGGTGCGTCAAAAGGACACCGAAAATATTACAGCAACAAGTCACCAGGTTTACAGGCAATGTTAAACATTTATTTTACATTTTGTACACAGGAGTGAAGCAGGGGGTCTCTTAAGCAGAACCCCTTTTATTTCAACTCCAGGGACCCCTTGTTTCCAGAGATGCTTACGCCACAAGGGCGTGCTGGTGTCTCTGCTTTGTAAAGCTCTGTGTCACGTGGACCAATAAGAAGCTGCACCGGATGACATCACGGCTTTCTATTGGCCCACAGGGTGCGGGAGCTTTGAAAAGTGGCCACAATGGCAACCCTGCTACCCAGCCGGCAGGCGGGGTTCAGCTCTGGAGACCCTTGCTTCAGGAGGTACTTACCGGGGTGCCGGTAGTCACTCTGGGGTTCACTATATGGCTGCATTTCAAAGCTGCCGGGCTCGGGGGCCAATAGGAAGCTGTGACATCGGGTTCGGCTTTCTATTGGCCCATGTGACGAGGAAGCCGAAAATTGTAGAGCGCTGTCGGCGATACCGCCACCACCTTTTCAGAGGTCTGTATCACCGGAAGCAGAGGGCACCCGGAGCTGAAATTAGTGGGGTTCCTCACTGGGGATCACCTGCTTCAGTCCTGTGTAAAATATATATATATATGTTTTTTTTAAGTGCTTGGATTGTTTCTTTAAATCACCTCTTTCCAGGGAAACGTGCCAATAGGAAGACATAACCGCATCGGTTGCAGCTTGCTATAAGACAGCAATTTTAAATCCCCTTTAAAAACCTGGAATGCCACTACGTTGATAGGTAATATCTCCGGAACTGGGGAAGGGAGGGTGAGGATTCCCGGAGTTATAAATAGTACGGTTCATTTCTGGGGGACCCCCCACCCCAATCCTGTAACACAGAGGTGAATTATTTGGAGGGGGGTGGGATTGCGGCATGAATGTAAATAAATATCTGTAGATGATCCTTGTTCCATCCTTTTAAAAAGACGTTAACCATGATATCTCCATCTAATTTTCTTGTTGGTTCTGATATGGAGGGGAAGGCCATAAGTCTGATTTACATTATTATTATTATTATTATTATTATTATTATTATGCTGGAGGGGAAAAAGAGAATTTACAATCTCTGAAAAACAAGCGCTTGTTATATGCGCCAATATATAATAAATGTACATCTGTTTTGACCGCTGTTTATCTGTATTTTGTTTTTTAAGACATTTTGACAATCATTCACTCGACTGTACAGTAGTCTGTTTTTAATTCTAGTTTCCCTGCTCATTGGACTTTAAACTGTGTTTTATATTCCTGAAAAATAATCCCAGAACCGGTTGACTCTGCCGCTAGGCCCCTCCCACTTTGTGACCTCACTTTTTTTTCAAAGAGCCTTATCTGACAAAATTTATATCAGGGGTGGATAACTCCAGTCCTCGAGGGCCACCAACAGGTCAGGTTTTCAGGATATCCCTGCTTCAGCACAGGACTGAGCCAGTGACTGATCCACCTGGGCTGAAGCAGGGATATCCTGAAAACCTGACCTGTTGGTGGCCCTTGAGGACTGGAATTGACCACTCCTGCTTTATGTGATAACTCCCTGCATGAAAAACAGCGCTGTACTGTGTGGCCGGGTGAAGCAAATCATAATAAACAGCAGAGGTTGCTCTGTAAACACTATACTGCAGGCTTCGGGCCTTATTAATAAAAAAAATATATTAGAACATTACATCGAGCTCCCTTTTTTTTTTATGGGTCAGTGGGGGAATTAGCATTCAATCGCTAATATTTAGTCCATCAAAGCGGTCACTGCAAGGCAGTGTTTATTTATATACTTTATATACTTTGAGAAACTCCTTTTGTGATGTACCTCACTAACACACACATTTCCAGATTTCGCACATCTTGTAGCTATAAAACCGTGCAGAGAAAAACCTTCTGCAACAAATCTCAAACGGATGGTTACTGCAGCTTTATTTTGACAAAAGCAATTCCAGAACAGCCATTGTTCAGAGCTGTATCCCTACTAGTGTGCCAGTGAACTGCCTCCTGTTAAGGGCTGGGCAACTCCAGTCCCCAAGGGCCACCAACAGGTCAGGCTTTCAGGATATCCTTGCTTCAGCACAGGTGGCTCTGTTGAAGACTGAACCACTGATTGAGTCGCCTGTGCTGAAGCAGGGATATTCTGAAGACCTAATGGTTTCCCTGCTCTACTTAAACCCCGTATGCAGTCACTACATCATGGGGACTAGCACTCCGGAGGCCCCGTGATACAGTCACTACATCATGGGGACTAGCACTCCGGAGGCCCCGTGATACAGTCACTACATCATGCCCATCGGCGTTCCCATGGAGCGCAGGCCGCGCTCTGCCCAGTGAGGAAATGAAGGACTCCTCTTCCATTTCCTGTAAGATGACCCCCGCGTTCACGTGAGCGCGCTGTGCCGGAGGGGCCGTGGCACTTAGGGGACGCTGGCTGTACAATCTCCAGGTGAGATCCTTAATCACGTCGCTGGAATTAGTTCACTTTGGAAGGATTTTAAAACCTCAAAAGCTTTAGAAGTTTCCGTTGTGAACATACAGAGTCACAAAAGCGCCTGTAGGAGATGTGTCGGTCGGCTATTATTGCATTGTGTTCGGTTGTTGTGCGTTCGGGGGAGGGGAGGAACAGATCTAGAATGGCAGAAGTATTTCTAGCGTTACAGTTTCCTAATTGCAAACAGGTGTCTGGCACTTTATGTAACTGGTAGAGAGAGAAAAAAAATCTTAAGTGAATGTTTTAAAATTAGAAACTTGTTTGGTGCCACTTCCAGCTTGGCACGCACGAGGAAAACCAGTTATTTCTGCTTTTTTTGAAAATAAAAAATAAAAAGAGGAACTTGATGTTTTTTGTGTCTGTAATACCGAATTGTATTTGATTTTTAACTGGTGGTTTGGTGGAGAAACACAAAAAGTGGCGTTCATAATGTACAGTGATGACATTATTTGCAGTTGAAGTCTTAGGCTTTGTAACTCCTAAATCATTGGGTGCAACGCATGCAGCAGGTCTGAGCATTAGAATTATGTTCAAGCAGCAAACTTTTTTTTTTTTTTAACCTTTTTTAAACCAGGGATTCCCTAGGGCTGATATGTTGCTCCTCAACCTCCGGGTACCACCCCGTTTCCGATTAATATACTTTTTTACATTTTTGGTCATTTCTGTGGGGAAACAAAAAGGACTGCCAGCGTGATCCTGACCCCGCAGCCATTTTGTGTCCGTCTCTGGGACCGTAGTTACATAGTAGATGAGGTTGTAAAAAGATATACGTCCATCAAGTTCAACCTATGCTAAATGTAGACGACAAATACTTTATCCTATATTCGTACTTATAGTATATTGATCCAGAGGAAGGCAAACAAAAAACCCAGTGACATATCATCCAATGATATGTCATAAGAGGAAAATAAATTTCTTCCTGACTCCAAATATTGGCAATCAGATTACTCCCTGGATCAACATTATTCCCATGTAGACTTATTTGGTATATCCCTGTATACCTGTCCTTTCTAAAAAGATGTTCAACTTTTTTTTTTGAACGAACAAATCTATTGTATCTGCCATCACAGTGTCCATGGGTAATGAATTCCACATTTGAACTGCCCTTACTGTAAAGAACCCTTTACGCTGGTGAAATCTCCTCTCCTTCAACATTAAGGTATGACCCTGTGTTGTTTGTACTGCCCTTGGGGTGAATAGTTCTTTGAAAGCTCCTTGTATTGTCTCCGAATATATTTGTATATAGTTATCATATCCCCTCTTAGACGCCTCTTTTCTAATGTAAATAAATCTAATTTATCTAGTCTCTCCTCATAATTCAGATTTTCCATCCCCTTTATTAATTTGGTGGCTCTTCTCTGCACTTTTTCTCGTTCCATAATGTCTTTTCTATTGAGTGGTGTCCAAAATTGTATTCCATATTCAAGGTGTGGTCTTACTAATGCTTTATAGAGGGGCAAAATTATGTTGACGTCCCTTTCATCTATTGCAAGATAAGATCTTGTTTGCCTTTGCAGCTACTGCATGACTTTGGGCATTATTACTGAGCCTGCTGTCTAAAAGCACTTCTATATCCTTATCCATCAAGGATTCTCCTAATCTATCCCATTTAATTTGTAAATTGCCTGTTTATTCTTGTCTCCAAAATGCATAACCTTACATTTTATTTGTATTAAACCTCATCTGCCATTTACCTGCCCATGTTTCCAGTCTCCAAGTCCTTCTGGAGAGAAATTATATCCTGCTCTGATTCTACTACAGTACCTTACTCAATTTAGTGTCATCAGCAAAGATGGAGACTTTGCTCTCTATGTCAACCTTAAACTTATTAATAAACCAGATCCACTTTGGGGGACTCTCCCCTAGTACAGGTAAAAGAAGAAAAAACATACACAAAATATATTGAGTAGACGAGGCTACTGCTTTAGATTTAAGACTTAATGTAAAGGTGCGTTTTCGAGTAGGGTTTGCTTTTGTACCGGAGCTGAACCGCATTCATTTCAGTTTCAGAGACGACCTTCTTCCCGAGTTCCTTCCCTCTGTAGGTTGTATGTATGTATGTCTTTATTTATATAGCGCCATTAATGTACATAGCGCTTCACAGTAGTAATACGTGACAACCATATAAATAAAAAATAATACAAATAACAGGTCATGAGAATAAGTGCTTCAGACATAAAAGTAACATTTCAGAAGAGGAGTCCCTGGTCCGAGGAGCTTACAATCTAATTTGTAGGTAGGAACGTACAAAGACAGTAGGAGGACATTCTGGTAAATGCGTCTGCAGGGGGCCAAGCTTTATGTATCGTGTGTAGCATTATCCACGCTGCTACTCATATGCTTCTTTAAGCAAGGTGTCTTAGGGTGGTTCTTAAAGGTGGATAGAAAGGGTGCTAGTCGGGTATTGAGGGGAAGGGCATTCCAGAGGTGCGGGGCAGTCAGTGGGAAAGGTTTAAGGCGGGAGAGGGCTTTAGATACAAAGGGGGTAGAGAGAAAGACATCCTTGATTAGAACGCAAGAGTCGGGATGGTGCATTGCGAGAAATTAGGGCTGAGATGTAAGGAGGGGCAGAAGAGTGTAAAGTTTTAAAAGTGAGGAGGAGAATTGAGTGTGAGATTTGATAGGAAGCCAGGAGAGAGATTTCAGCAGGGTTAATGCTAAGACAGATTTAGGAAAGAGTAGAGTGATTCTGGCAGCAGCGTTTAGGATAGATTGTAGGGAAGACAGGTGAGAGGCAGGAAGGCCGGACAGCAGGAGGTTACAGTAATCGAGACGGGAGAGAATGAGGACCTGAGTCAAAGTTTTAGCAGTCGAGCAACAGAGGTAAGGGCGTATCTTTGTAATATTGCGGAGGAAAAAGCGACAGGTTTTAGAAACGTTTTGAATGTGAGAGGAGAATGTGGGAGACTAATAGAGTATGACCCGTAGGCAGCGTGCTTGGGCGAATGATGGTACTTCCAACAGTAATGTTGAAGGAGGTAGTTGGGCCAGGTTTGGGAGAAAGTACAGTATGAGGACCTTGATTTTTGCCATGTTAAGTTTAAGTCGGCGGAGGGCCATCCAGGATGATATCGCAGAGAGAGATTCAGAAACTTTGGTCTGTACAGCAGGTTTAAGGTCGGGTTGAAAAGTAAATGTGTGTCGTCAGCATAGAGGGGATATTTAAACCCAAGAGATGTGATTAGGTCACCTAGAGAAAGTGTGTACAGAGAAAAGAGGAGGTCCCAGGACAGAGCCCTGGGGTATCCCCACAGAGAGATCAATGGAGGTGGAGGTGTTAGCAGAAGAGATACTGAAAGTACGATGAGAGAGGTAAGAGGAGATCCAGGATAGAGCTTTGTTATGAATACCAAAAGTATGGAGAGTGAAGAAGAGGGTGGTCCACTGTGTCAAATGCTGCAGAAAGGTTGAGTAATATGAGCAGAGTGTAATGACCTCTGTCTTTGTCAGCATGGAGGTCATAATTTATTTTAGTGAGTGCTGTTTCAGTTGAGTGAGCAGTGCGGAAGCCAGATTGTAGAGGGTCTAGGAGAGAATGGGTGTTGAGAAAGTGTAGCAAACGAGAGAATACAAGACGTAGGAGTTTAGATACAAAAGGCAGGAGGGTGACAGGTTGATAGTTAGAAAGACAGGTAGGGTCAAGCTTGCTGTTTTTGAGTAGTGGTATAACTGTTGCATGTTTGAAGGAGGAGGGAAAGGTTCCAGAGCAGAGAGAAGAGTTAAAAATGTGTGTGAGTGTAGGGATTATAGTAGGAGCAAGGGGTTTTAGGAGACGGGAGGGAATGGGGTCAAGAGGGCAAGTGGTACAGGGAGAAGAGGAGATCAGCAGTGACAGATCCTCCTCTGTGACAGCGGGAAAAGAGTCAAGGAAGGCAGGAGGAGAGTTAGGAAGAGGTGTAGGGTGGGAGGAGGAAACAGAGGGGATGTCCTTACGTATGGATTCCACCTTTTCCTTAAAATAGTTAGCAAAGTCCTGAGGTGAGATGGAGGAAGAAGAGGCAACTGAGGGTGGTTTGAATAGATAGTCAAAGACAGAGAAAAGTCGGCGTGGGTTAGACTTGTGCGTGTTGATTAGTGAAGAAAAGTCGGTTTGTTTAGCCTGAGAGAGGGCAGAGTTGAAACGGGATAGCATAAATTTGTAGTGAAGGAAGTCTGCGAGAGTGTGAGATTTCCTCCAGAGGTGTTTAGAGAAATGATTGGAGGTATGCAGCATGCACGTGTGTGAATTTAGCCAGGGTCTGGGGTTAGAAGGGCGAGGACGGCAGAGAGAAAGTGGGGTATGTAGATCAAGAGAGGAGGATAAGGCAGAATTGTAGTTCATGACCAAGTTGTCAGGGTCTGGAGCAGAACTGAGAGGAGAGGGAGGAGCATAGTGGAAACAAAGGCTGGTAAGTTAATAGAGCGCAGGTTTCTGCAGAAACGAGGGGTAGATGGAAGGGGAGAAGCGAGAGAGAGAAAATGAGGAGGTGATGGTCAGAGAGGAAAGGGGGAAATGGAGAAATCCGAGAGAGAAAAGTTTTTAGTGAAAACCAGGTCTAGGTAGTGGCCATCCTTGTGGGTGCTGGCTGCAGTCCACTGTTGAAGGCCAAAAGAAGAGGTTAGAGAGAGAAAGCTGTAAGCCCAAGGGAGAGGGTTCATTGATGTAGCAGTTGAATTCCCCAAGGAGAAGAACAGGGGAGTCTGAGGAGAGAAAGAAAGAGAGCCAGGATTCAAAGTGAGAGACAAAGACAGAAGGGGGATGAGTAGAGGTAGGTGGGCAATAGATGACTGGGAGAGGAGAGAAGATCTGAACAGTGTGAGCCTCAAAGGAGGGAAAAGCAAAAGAGGGAGGAAGGGTACGGTAATGGCAAAGGGAGGATAGGAGAAGACCCATGCCTCCACCCTTGCCATTAGGGCGCAGATGTGGGAGAAAGAAAGGCCACCATAACAGAGGGCAGCTTCCAGAGCAGAGTGAGACTGAGTGAGCCAGGTCTTGGTTATAGCAAATAAGAGCAGAGAGTGAGAGAAAGAAACCATGCACAGACTTGTTAGAAAGGGAGTGAGCGAGCATTCCAAAGGGCACAGGAGAGAGGAGGGAGGGTGGCAGGGGATGGGTATGAGGTTAGAGGGAATGACACCAGAAGGATTAGAAGTTGCATGTGGCAGTCTAGGACGAGCGCATGTAGAAATAAGCCAGGGACCAGGATTGGGGGAGATATCTCCAGAACCAAGGAGGAGAAGCATGGCAAGAAAGAGAATGTGTGAGGATGTTTTGTATTGGTCTCTTTTAGTGCAGGGTGTATAGCTGTGTAGTGACAGAGGGCGCACGTAAGAAAGTAGTTCATGTGAACTGAGAAGTAACGAAGAGAGTAGAGATGGAGTGTGACGTTGAGGGGGTAACTGGGCTCAGTAATAAAGGTTTAAGCCTGTCCTGTTACCCCTGAGCCCGGTTTGGGGTCATTAGAGTGTCAGCTCTTGGGTCCAAGTTTTGCATATGCAAGGTGAAGTAACATGTGAAGATGTGCGACAAAGATTTTGTGTGTTTTTGCCTGTCTGGGTGTGCTGGGACAGGGGATGTTTAGGCTGAGTTCCAGGGTGGGTTTGACGGAGAAACTGGTTGCAGAATGTTGCTATGTATCGGGGTGCCGGAGTTACAGGATTCCCAAAGGGTGTACCCAGGAATCAGGTAAGATTGTCGGATACATTAAAGCACATTGCTCCGGTCAAACTCCTACCCTGCAAACGTTCTTGCGACTCCTCGCTAGGGTTCCCGTGCAGCATGATCCAGACAAGTTAAATGGGAAACAAGGGGTTAATGAATACCCACAACCTACACGGAGAATAAGGGTTTAATGTATATCCCCACCCTCTACACAGGATCCCTAGGATAAAGGGACACGGCCCAAGTAATGCCCAGATACCCTGTATCTGGTATTGGTGTTCAGGGCATAACTCCAGCTCAGGATAAAGCTGAGAGTTTATTGGTGTGTAAAGAAAATGTTTAAGTCATGTTAGAATAAAACTGTGTAAGTTAGGTTTTGAAGGTATAACAGGGAGGGGCTAGTAAGGGTAGAAACAGTTAAGTTTTTTTCACTCTCTCTCACCCCAACAGACTTAGTACATTTTAATACAGAATTGTAGAAAAGTATAGGTTATTGAAACCAGTATGGTTTAAAGTGTATTTTTTTTGTATTATCCAAGGGTATTGCAACATAAGCTGGTGCATTGTACCAAGCTGGGGCCACATTGTCTCACTCAGACTGGGAAGTCTAGCGGTGTGAGCGCCATTTGTTCAGGATAGCCAAGTAGTGGCCACATCCTCAGATCGAGAGTCCGTTTCAAAAGCAAGAAAATAGTGGTGTTGAACTTTTGGTTAGCACGCAGGGGTAAAGGAGACTGAGCGGCACCCGGTAAGAAGGCAGGATGCCATATGCGAAGTGACAAGTGGGGCAAGATGACCTTTGTAGCACATGGTCAGTTGCTATACTGAAGCTCTCTGCCAGGGTCTGTAGAGACTGACAGAACCTGGCTATAGGCGGGATGATTGGTTCCCACGCCAAAGATTGTCTGCACATTATACAGATGGGCTTGGAATAGTTTTAAAAGTTTGTGCAGTCAGTGGAGAGGAGAGATTAATCTGAGATTCAGTTACATCTAAGTTCCATCACGTGTGATTCAGTGTGTGGTCCAAGGATTCCCAGCTCTAAGGAAATCGTCTACATTTCTCAGAGGCTATGTGTCGAGTAACAAGACCCCCAGCAGGAAGAGGCTACTTGAAGGGAAAGTGGCCTGGATTATTTTGCTGTTTGTTTGCAACTAGGAAAGATTATTTGTGTATCCCAGTTTCCAAAGTAAGTGTGTCTTTTTCCTGTATTTTGTGTAACATAGCTGTGTACGTTCGTTTTGTAAATAAATCACAATTTATTTTATCTCTGCTTTGCTCAATCAATGATCCCAGTAATTAAGGTGTTTAAAGCCTGGTCTCCCGTGATTTTATATATATATATATATGTGTTCGACAAATAGTTATAACCACACGCCCGTGGCGAGTGGATTTAGGCTGCTGGCGAGCCGTGCTGCGGCTCTATGATATTCCCTGCTCGGGCCAATTTTTTTTTAAATAAATAAATAACCCCCTCCCTCATTGGGTTGACGCGGGGAAGAGGGCCGGCTAGCAGCTCTGGGTTAGCCCCTTCCCCCAATCTCCTCCCCCCCTGCCCTCCAATTCCCCCCCCTCCCATGCCCCCGATCCCCGCTTGCTGCCCGGGGTGGGAGGTAGGCTGGGGGGGTCCCCGCTTGCTGCTCGGGGTGGGAGGTAGGCTGAGGGTGGTCCCCGCTTGCTGCCCGGGGTGGGAGGTAGGCTGGGGGGGTCCCCGCTTGTTGCCCGGGGCGGGAGGTAGACTGCGGCAGCGGTGGTGTCCGCCTCTGGAGGGGGGGCGGCGTCCGCCTGGGGGGGCAAGCGGGGGGGGGGGGGGTGCTGCGGCGGCATCCGCTTTGGGGGGGTGCTGCGGAAGCGTCCGCTTCAGGGGGTTTTTGGTGCCGTGATGCGGTGGCGTCCGCTTCGGGGGGGGGGGGGGGTGCTGCGGTGCTGAGGCTTAAGAAGCATGGGGGGG